>NC_069504.1:1083504833-1083632333 GCF_027579735.1 Bombina bombina
TAACCCATATACTTTGCTATGTATATTGTGTGTGTGTGTGTATATATGTATGTATATATATATATATATATATATATATATATAAATATATATATATATATACTGAGCTTCATTTAGACATCAGAATCCCTGACAAAGTGAACTCAGTGTCCTGAAAGCTTGCAATTCTATTCACTATTAAGGCATTAGATCACTTTTTATTTTCTTACAAAATAATTTTTACTTTAAGCATTTGAACAAATATTAATTTTCCTTTAGTATTGCAAATGATTAGTACATACATGATATATATATATATATATATATATATATATATATATATACAGTATATATACAGTATATATATATATATATATATATATATATATATATATATATATATATATATATACAATATTTATCAATATAATAATCACTAAATAAACATCTTAGGAGAAACATTTACAAAAATTCTTCACATCAGATATCCCATCTGCAGAAATAAACCAGTATCCTACAATTAAGCCAAATACAAAGTTCACTTGCATTTTGATATTGCATATACCTTGTCCTGGCTCAAGATAAAAGTCTGTAGCATTATATTGTTGCACATTGGACATATCAGATGGGTTAATCAGCTCCTAAGACACTAGGAACACTAATATGAGTCTCATTGTTATACGTCTCAAATAAACTTCCTTTTATATATGTTAACTCACACAAAAAATGTAGGCCTAGATTTAGAGTTCGGCGGTAAAAGGGCTGTTAACGCTCCGCGGGTTTTTTTCTGGCCGCACCATAAATTTAACTCTGGTATCGAGAGTTCAAACAAATGCTGCGTTAGGCTCCAAAAAAGGAGCGTAGAGCATTTATACCGCAAATGCAACTCTCGATACCAGAGTTGCTTACGGACGCGGCCGGCATCAAAAACGTGCTCGTGCACGATTCTCCCATAGGAAACAATGGGGCTGTTTGAGCTGAAAAAAAACCTAACACCTGCAAAAAAGCAGCGTTCAGCTCCTAACGCAGCCCCATTGTTTCCTATGGGGAAACACCTCCTAAGTCTGCACCTAACACCCTAACATGTACCCCGAGTCTAAACACCCCTAACCTTACACTTATTAACTCCTAATCTGCCGCCCCCGCTATCGCTGACCCCTGCATTACACTTTTAACCCCTA
The DNA here is from genome assembly GCF_027579735.1 of Bombina bombina. Classification (NCBI taxonomy): domain Eukaryota; kingdom Metazoa; phylum Chordata; class Amphibia; order Anura; family Bombinatoridae; genus Bombina; species Bombina bombina. Next base: position 1,083,505,994 of record NC_069504.1, read on the forward strand.
ATCTGCCGCTCCGTAAACCGCCGCCACCTACGTTATCCCTATGTACCCCTAATCTGCTGCCCTAACATCGCCGACCCCTATGTTATATTTATTAACCCCTAATCTGCCCCCCACATCGTCGCCGACACCTGCCTACACTTATTAACCCCTAATCTGCCGAGCGGACCGCACCGCTACTATAATAAAGTTATTAACCCCTAATCCGCCTCACTAACCCTATCATAAATAGTATTAACCCCTAATCTGCCCTCCCTAACATCGCCGACACCTACCTTCAATTATTAACCCCTAATCTGCCGACCGGAGCTCACCGCTATTCTAATAAATGGATTAACCCCTAAAGCTAAGTCTAACCCTAACACTAACACCCCCCTAAGTTAAATATAATTTTTATCTAACAAAATAAATTAACTCTTATTAAATAAATGATTCCTATTTAAAGCTAAATACTTACCTGTAAAATAAATCCTAATATAGCTACAATATAAATTATAATTATATTATAGCTATTTTAGGATTAATATTTATTTTACAGGCAACTTTGTAATTATTTTAACCAGGTACAATAGCTATTAAATAGTTAAGAACTATTTAATAGTTACCTAGTTAAAATAATAACAAATTTACCTGTAAAATAAATCATAACCTAAGATATAATTAAACCTAACACTACCCTATCAATAAAATAATTAAATAAACTACCTACAATTACCTACAATTAACCTAACACTACACTATCAATAAATTAATTAAACACAATTGCTACAAATAAATAAAATTAAATAAACTATCTAAAGTACAAAAAATAAAAAAGAACTAAGTTACAGAAAATAATAAAATATTTACAAACATAATAAAAATATTACAACAATTTTAAACTAATTACACCTACTCTAAGCCCCCTAATAAAATAACAAAGCCCCCCAAAATAAAAAATTCCCTACCCTATTCTAAAATACAAATATTACAAGCTCTTTTACCTTACCAGCCCTGAACAGGGCCCTTTGCGGGGCATGCCCCAAGAATTTCAGCTCTTTTGCCTGTAAAAAAAAACATACAATACCCCCCCCCAACATTACAACCCACCACCCACATACCCCTAATCTAACCCAAACCCCCCTTAAATAAACCTAACACTACCCCCCTGATGATCTTCCTACCTTGTCTTCACCATGCCAGGTTCACCGATCCGTCCTGGCTCCAAGATCTTCATCCAACCCAAGCGTGGGCTAGACATCCACTGAAGAAGTCCAGAAGAGGGTCCAAAGTCTTCCTCCTATCCGGCAAGAAGAGGACATCCGGACCGGCAAACATCTTCTCCAAGCGGCATCTTCTATCTTCTTCCATCCGATGACGACCGGCTCCATCTTGAAGACCTCCAGCGCGGATCCATCCTCTTCTTCCGACGACTAGACGACGAATGACGGTTCCTTTAAGGGACGTCATCCAAGATGGCGTCCCTCGAATTCCGATTGGCTGATAGGATTCTATCAGCCAATCGGAATTAAGGTAGGAATTTTCTGATTGGCTGATGGAATCAGCCAATCAGAATATAGTTCAATCCGATTGGCTGATCCAATCAGCCAATCAGATTGAGCTCGCATTCTATTGGCTGTTCCGATCAGCCAATAGAATGCGAGCTCAATCTGATTGGCTGATTGGATCAGCCAATCGGATTGAACTATATTCTGATTGGCTGATTCCATCAGCCAATCAGAAAATTCCTACCTTAATTCCGATTGGCTGATAGAATCCTATCAGCCAATCGGAATTCGAGGGACGCCATCTTGGATGACGTCCCTTAAAGGAACCGTCATTCGTCGTCTAGTCGTCGGAAGAAGAGGATGGATCCGCGCTGGAGGTCTTCAAGATGGAGCCGGTCGTCATCGGATGGAAGAAGATAGAAGATGCCGCTTGGAGAAGATGTTTGCCGGTCCGGATGTCCTCTTCTTGCCGGATAGGAGGAAGACTTTGGACCCTCTTCTGGACTTCTTCAGTGGATGTCTAGCCCACGCTTGGGTTGGATGAAGATCTTGGAGCCAGGACGGATCGGTGAACCTGGCATGGTGAAGACAAGGTAGGAAGATCATCAGGGGGGTAGTGTTAGGTTTATTTAAGGGGGGTTTGGGTTAGATTAGGGGTATGTGGGTGGTGGGTTGTAATGTTGGGGGGGGGTATTGTATGTTTTTTTTTACAGGCAAAAGAGCTGAAATTCTTGGGGCATGCCCCGCAAAGGGCCCTGTTCAGGGCTGGTAAGGTAAAAGAGCTTGTAATATTTGTATTTTAGAATAGGGTAGGGAATTTTTTATTTTGGGGGGCTTTGTTATTTTATTAGGGGGCTTAGAGTAGGTGTAATTAGTTTAAAATTGTTGTAATATTTTTATTATGTTTGTAAATATTTTATTATTTTCTGTAACTTAGTTCTTTTTTATTTTTTGTACTTTAGATAGTTTATTTAATTTTATTTATTTGTAGCAATTGTGTTTAATTAATTTATTGATAGTGTAGTGTTAGGTTAATTGTAGGTAATTGTAGGTAGTTTATTTAATTATTTTATTGATAGGGTAGTGTTAGGTTTAATTATATCTTAGGTTATGATTTATTTTACAGGTAAATTTGTTATTATTTTAACTAGGTAACTATTAAATAGTTCTTAACTATTTAATAGCTATTGTACCTGGTTAAAATAATTACAAAGTTGCCTGTAAAATAAATATTAATCCTAAAATAGCTATAATATAATTATAATTTATATTGTAGCTATATTAGGATTTATTTTACAGGTAAGTATTTAGCTTTAAATAGGAATCATTTATTTAATAAGAGTTAATTTATTTCGTTAGATAAAAATTATATTTAACTTAGGGGGGTGTTAGTGTTAGGGTTAGACTTAGCTTTAGGGTTTAATCCATTTATTAGAATAGCGGTGAGCTCCGGTCGGCAGATTAGGGGTTAATAAGTGTAGGTAGGTGTCGGCGACGTTGTGGGGGGCAGATTAGGGGTTAATAAATATAACATAGGGGTCGGCGATGTTAGGGGTAGCAGATTAGGGGTACATAGGGATAACGTAGGTGGCGGCGATTTGCGGTCGGAAGATTAGGGGTTAATTATTTTAAGTAGCTTGCGGCGACGTTGTGGGGGGCAAGTTAGGGGTTAATAGATATAATACAGGGGTCGGCGGTGTTAGGGGCAGCAGATTAGGGGTACATAAGTATAACGTAGGTGGCGGTCGGCAGATTAGGGGTTAAAAATTTTAATCGAGTGGCGGCGATGTGGGGGGAGCTCGGTTTAGGGGTACATAGGTAGTTTATGGGTGTTAGTGTACTTTAGGGTACAGTAGTTAAGAGCTTTATAAACCGGCGTTAGCCAGAAAGCTCTTAACTCCTGCTATTTTCAGGCGGCTGGAATCTTGTCGTTAGAGCTCTAACGCTCACTGCAGAAACGACTCTAAATACCGGCGTTAGGAAGATCCCATTGAAAAGATAGGCTACGCAAATGGCGTAGGGGGATCTGCGGTATGGAAAAGTCGCGGCTGTAAAGTGAGCGTTAGACCCTTTAATCACTGACTCCAAATACCAGCGGGCGCCCAAAACCAGCGTTAGGAGCCTCTAACGCTGGTTTTGACGGCTACCGCCGAACTCTAAATCTAGGCCCTAGTTCTTCTAACCAGTGCTGGGTCTAAACCATAAAACAAAATTCAGTGTCTTCAGCTGATCTAGAAATAGCTAAACAACGAGGGCCCGCTTACTTTTGCAAAAGTGATATTAGTGCTCCACTGAGTAATACCAGCGCACGATAATGTGTGCTGGTATTACAAGTTGACATCGTTCATGGCATAAATGAGAACCTTGTGCAGCAAATGGGGTAAGTAGCACAGCGATGGCAGCAAAGTATAAATATATATGTATATGACATCTATATTTACGTGTTAATATGTCTATATACACATATAAGCATATACATATATATTTACTGGGACTCACAGTTCCCATAGACCGCATTGTAAAGGCACTTTTCAGTGCCGTTTTTTTTTCTAACACCCCACCCCCGCCAACTTTAACCCCTTAAAACTACCAAGTTAATACCCTTTATTGTGAGGGCATTTGGGGCACTTTTCAAAATGTAACTAGAGATCTGATCTCTGGTTAATTTTTTGAGCACTAATTGCTACTGTGTGCTTGCAGTAGCAATAACAAGCCACTTGTAATTTGCCCGTTTGATGGTGCGCAATAAATTTGTGCTCCACTTGTAATCTAACCCTGTATATGTATTAAAACAACATATTTCAACAAGTTAAAATGTTTCATACATTCTAATCGGGTCCGTTGGATACCGAAGAGACATGCAATACAGCTAAGGGGTTAAAATCTCTAATTGTCATCTAATGAGATTGATTTTTATTGCATATCAGATCTACCTGGAAGCAAATGAGTTAAAAATATGATTACATTTATGACAAGCAATTCATTCAGCAAGCAGAGTCTCTGGACAGCGATTGGACTTGAGTTGATCCCCCCCCCCCCCCCACCCCCAGACAAAGAATATTCTGGGCACAGGAAAGCAAGATGCAATGTTTAATTGAATTGCAGCATAAATCAATTGGCAAATGAATAATGCAACCTGAATCATATTACCATTTATTCATTTAGCAAGAACATGTCAGGCAGAGCCATAAAAAAGAGGACACATATGACAGTGACAAACTTTGAATGTCTATTTAGCACAAGAACCAAAGATGCTCCTAGTCTGGGAATTATGGTTAGCTCAGACGAAAAGGAGTTAAAAAGGAGTTAAAAGGAGCTGGTGCTCTGACAGGGCCTTGGACTCTCGTGTTTAAAAGGACATTAAACACTTTGAGATAATAATATGAAATGATAAATTGTATATATATCTAAAAAACTATAATATACTTTCATTATTTATTTTGTCCCCTTTTCCTGTAATTCCATTCTGAAATTGTGAGCATTTAATTTCCTGTTAGAAATAGAAGTGGAGAACACGGTTATATTCCACACAGCCATTGGCTGGACACTCTAGTGACCTATTTATAACTATCCCTAATTGGCCAGAGCAGAGAAGGTAACCTAAGTTACAACATGGCAGCTCACATTGTTTAATAGACACTAAGGAGCCTATTTATAAATTTGCGAACGGACATGATCCGATATTGCGGAACATGTCCGCCGCACAAAAATAAATGCCGACAGCATTTTGTGAACTGCTGGTGTAACACTGCCCCCTGCAGATTCACAGCCAATTGGCCACCAGCAGGGGGTGTCAATCAACCCGATCGTATTGGATCGGGTTGATTTCCAGCGATGTCTGCCCGCACCTCAGAGCAGGCGGACAGGTTATGGAACTTGATAAATATGGCCCTAAAACTGATCCAATTAGCCAATAGGATTGAGCTTGCAGTATATTGGCTGAGTTTAACAGCCAATAGAATGTGAGCTCAATCCTATTGGTTGATTGGATCAGCCAATAGGATTTTTTCAACCTTAATTCCGATTGGCTGAATTCTATCAGCCAATCGGAATATAAGGGACGCCATCTTGGATGACATCATTTAAAGGTACCTTCATTCATCAAGAAGACGTCGTTGGAAGAGGATGCTCCGCGCCGGATGTCTTGAAGATGGAGCCGCTCCGCGCCAGATGGATGAAGATAGAAGATGCCATCTGGATGAAGACTTCTGCCCGTCTAGAGGACCACTTCTGCCCGTCTGGATGACCACTTCTGCCGGCTTCGTTGAGGAAATCTTGCCGCTTGGATGAAGACTTCTTCCGGTAAGTGAATCTTCAGGGGTTAGTGTTAGGATTTTTTAAGGGTGTATTGGGTGGGTTTATTTTTTAGGTTAGGGCTTTGGGCTGCAATAGAGCCAAATGCCCTTTTAAGGGCAATGCCCATCTAAATGCCCTTTTCAGGGCAATGGGGAGCTTAGGTTTTTTAGTTAGGGTTTTATTTGGGGGGTTGGTTGTGTGGGTGGTGAGTTTTACTGTTGGGGGGGTTGTTTGTATTTTTTTTTACAGGTAAAAGAGCTGATTTCTTTGGGACAATGCCCTGCAAAAGGCCCTTTTAAGGGCTATTGGTAGTTTAGTTTAGGCTAGGGTTTATATTTTTTTATTTTGCTATTTTGGGTGGGCTTTTTTATTTTGATAGGGCTATTAGATTAGGTGTAATTAGTTTAAAGATCTTGTAATTTGTTTTTTATTTTCTGTAATTTAGTGTTAGTTTTTTTTTTGGTAATTTAGCTAATTTTATTTAATTTATTTAATTGTATTTAATGTAGGAAATTTATTTAATTGTAGTTTAGTGTTAGGTGTTATTGTAACTTAGGTTAGGTTTTATTTTACAGGTAAATGTGTATTTATTTTAGCTAGGTAGTTAGTAAATAGTTAATAACTATTTAGTAACTATTCTACCTAGTTAAAATAAATACAAACTTGCCTGTAAAATAAAAATAAACCCTAAGCTAGCTACAATGTAACTATCAGTTATATTGTAGCTAGCTTAGGGTTTATTTTACAGGTAAGTATTTAGTTTTAAATAGGAATTATTTAGTTAATGATAGGAATTTTTCTTTAGATTTTTTAAATTATATTTAAGTTAGGGGGTGTTAGGGTTAGGGTTAGACTTAGATTTAGGGGTTAATAAATATAATATAGTGGCGGCGACGTTGTGGGTGGCAGATTAGGGGTTAATAAATGTAGGTAGGTGGCGGCGATGTTAGGGGCGGCAGATTAGGGGTTAATAATATTTAAATAGTGTTTGCGATGCGGGGGTACGGCGGTTTAGGGGTTAATATGTTTATTATAGTGGCGGCGACGTTGGGGGGGCAGATTAGGGGTTAATCAGTATAATGTAGGTGTCGGCGATGTCGGGGGCAGCAGATTAGGGGTTAATAAGTGTAAGATTAGGGGTGTTTAGACTCCGGATTCATGTTAGGGTGTTATGTGTAAACATAAATGTTGTCCATAGGAATCAATAGGGCTGTGTTACTGAGTTTTACGCTGCCTTTTGGCAGGTGTTAGACTTTTTCTCAGCCGGCCCTCCCCATTGATGTCTATGGGGAAATCGTGCACAAGCACGTATAACCAGCTCACTGCTCACTTAAGCAGCGCTGGTATTGGAGTGCAGTGTGGAGCGCAATTTTGCTCTACGCTCACTTTTTGCCTGTTAACGCCGGGTTGATAAAAACCCATAATACCAGCGCTACAGGAAAGTGAGCGTAGAGTTAGCAACGCACCCCTGTTAACGCACAACTCGTAATCTAGGCGACAGTTTGAGTGATAAAAAATTGCTTATACATGAGAGCAAAAACAGAAGCCCTATTGATTGCGCTATTATGAAATTTGCTGTGTTCCTTTGGTATTCTTTGTTAAAGAGATACCTTGGTAGTTGTTTGGAGTTCTACATGGCAGGAAAACAGTGCTGCCATCTAGTGCTCTTGCAAATAGATAACATTCTTACAAAACTGCTGCCATATAGTGCTCCAGACACGTGCACACTCCTAAGCTTACATCCCTGTTTTTCAACAAAAGATACCAATAGAACAAATAAAATTAGAAGTGATTTTTAAAGTTGTTTAAAATTGCATGCTCTATCTATCTTCATGTCTCTTTAACCCCTTAAAGACCAGCGACCAACCCTGTATGCCAGAGGCGAAACCATTCTGTTTTAACAAGCCTGCAGGAGGGACGGTCTAATAGCGTGGTCTGGCCACTCGCGGCAAGACCTGCGCTATAGCAAACAGGCAAACCCTTAACGGCCGTCAACGTACAAGGTACATCATGGTTGTTAAGGGGTTAATGCACTAATGCACAATAACACTAATATCTGCACAATAATTGCATCCAAATGTGGAACATATTTTGGCTGAAGGAAGGCACTAAAAAAGTTTGTTCTAGTTTGTGTGTGTGTAGGATCTGCCAGGCTTGGATGGTGTGAAAAAGGAAGAAAGCAGACAAAGGAAGGAAAGAAGGAGAGACAAGTGAAAGAGAAAAAAGGTAGAAGGAGTAGGAAGAAGGAACAGAAAGTTTAGAAGAAATGAGAAGCATGAGAGAAAGAGAAAGATTGAAAGAAAGATTGAGGGGAGAGGCTGACCAAGGGCAATATGGGAACATATAACCTGACATGGAGGAGAGTATGGAACCATGACCTAACCTTGGTGAAGATCAGAGGTGCGCACAGCTACGCCTAGGGGAGAGTGGGGTAACATAAATGTTCCTTGGAAAAGTGTAGAGATACATGACTTCACTAGTGGGAGTACAAGGAGACGTGACTTGATTTGGGAGTAACTGTGTGATGACATTACCTAAACTGAGTATGTTAAGGTGACATTGGAAGGAAGTATGTGGAAACCTGCTTAAAAGAGTTCACTGAGTTGTTGAAGATACAGTCTTCCACATTATAACTCAGCTTACAATATGAGAAATAGTTTTAATTAAAAGGGCTTAATGACATCATGTATGAAATATCTGTTAGCCAAACAGAGGAAGAAAGGGATTTGGGATATGAAATATCTGTTAGCCAAACAGAGGAGTAAAGGGATTTGGGTGTAGTAATAGATAACCCATTAAAGATGGGTGCACAATGCAGGGCAGCGGCTTCTAATGCTAATAAGATACTCACATGTTTTAAAAGAGGCATTGATGCAAGGGAAGAAAGCATAATTCTGACACTATATAAATCCTTGGTAAGACCTTACCTTGAGTATGGAGTGCAGTTCTGGGGACCGATCTCAAAAGAAGACATTCCAGACTTAGAAAAGGTTCAAAGAAGGGCCACAAAGCTAATAAGGGAAATGAAGAATTTAAGCTATGAGAAGAGGTTTTCCAAACGGGGTCTGTTTTCTCTAGAAAAAAGGCGCATGAGAGGTGACTCAGTTACTTTATATAAATATATTCAAGGCCCATATACAGAGATGGCAGAAGCTCTGTTTATTCCAAGAAAATTGTTTGTGACAAACGGCAACAATTTAAGGCTTGAGGAAAGGAGATTTTAGGGGCCTATTTAACAAGGTGCGGACGGACATGATCCAATATTGCGGATCATGTTCGCCATACATCGATAAATGCGTACGCTGTCTGCATTTATTATTGAACCAGCAGTTCTTGTGAATTGGTGCAATGCCGCCTGCAGATTCGTAGCCAATCGGCCGCTAGCAGGGGTGTCAATCAATCTGATCGTATTCGATCAGGTTGATTACCAGCTATGTCTGTCCGCCACCTCAGAGCAGACGGACAGGTTATGGAGTAGCGGTCTTGTGTAACTTGTGTTTCTGGAGAGCCTGAACGCTCGCCAGAAACACGGGGCTTCAAGCTTCATATGGAGCTTGATAAATATGCCCCTTAATCTCCAGCAACGTAAAAGATTTTTCACTGCAAGAGCAATCAAATTGTGGAACTCATTACCTGAATAGGAAGTAAATGTCTATACCTTAGATACATTTAAAAATGGTTTAGATACATTTCTGGCTAGAAAAAAAATTCAGGGATAAAATGACTTGTGTTATGTGGGTCACATTTTTAATGGGTTTAATTTAAGCTAAACTGGAGATTTTTTTTGTACACATAGGCCTAGATTTGGAGTTTGGCGGTAGCCGTGAAAACCAGCGTTAGAGGCTCCTAACGCTGGTTTTAGGATACCTCCGGTATTTGGAGTCAGTCAAAAAAGGGTCTAACGCTCACTTTTCAGCCGCGACTTTTCCATACCGCAGATCCCCTTACGTCAATTGCGTATCCTATCTTTTCAATGGGATTTTTCTAACTCCGGTATTTAGAGTCGTGTCTGAAGTGAGCGTTAGAATTCTAACGACAAAACTCCAGCCGCAGAAAAAAGTCAGTAGTTAAGAGCTTTCTGGGCTAACGCCGGTTCATAAAGCTCTTAACTACTGTGCTCTAAAGTACACTAACACCCATAAACTACCTATGTACCCCTAAACCGAGGCCCCCCCACATCGCCGCCACTCGATTAATTTTTTTTAACCCCTAATCTGCCGACCGCCACCTACGTTATACTTATGTACCCCTAATCTGCTGCCCCTAACACCGCCGACCCCTATATTATATTTATTAACCCCTAACCTGCCCTCACAATGTCGCAGCCAGCTACCTACAATAATTAACCCCTAATCTGCCGACCGCAAAGCGACGCTACTTAAGTTATCCTTATGTACCCCTAATCTGCTGCCCCTAACACTGCCGACCCCTATATTATATTTATTAACCCCTAATCTGCCCCCCTCAACGTCGCCTCCACCTGCCTACACTTATTAACCCCTAATCTGCCGAGCGGACCGCACCGCTACTATAATAAAGTTATTAACCCCTAATCCGCCTCACTTACCCTATAATAAATAGTATTAACCCCTAATCTGCCCTCCCTAACATCGCCGACACCTAACTTCAATTATTAACCCCTAATCTGCCGACCGGAGCTCACCGCTATTCTAATAAATGTATTAACCCCTAAAGCTAAGTGTAACCCTAACACTAACACCCCCTAACTTAAATATAATTTAAATCTAACGAAATTAATTAACTCTTATTAAATAAATTATTCCTATTTAAAGCTAAATACTTACCTGTAAAATAAATCCTAATATAGCTACAATATAAATTATAATTATATTATAGCTATTTTAGGATTAATATTTATTTTACAGGTAACTTTGTATTTATTTTAACCAGGTACAATAGCTATTAAATAGTTAAGAACTATTTAATAGCTAAAATAGTTAAAATAATTACAAAATTACCTGTAAAATAAATCCTAACCTAAGTTACAATTAAACCTAACACTATACTATCATTAAATTAATTAAATAAAATACCTACAATTACCTACAATTAAACCTCACACTACACTATCAATACATTAATTAAATACAATGCCTACAAATAACTACAATGAAATAAACTAACTAAAGTACAAAAAATAAAAAAGAACTAAGTTACAAAAAATAAAAAAATATTTACAAACATAAGAAAAATATTACAACAATTTTAAACTAATTACACCTACTCTAAGCCCCCTAATAAAATAACAAAGACCCCCAAAATAAAAAATGCCCTACCCTATTCTAAATTACTAAAGTTCAAAGCTCTTTTACCTTACCAGCCCTGAACAAGGCCCTTTGCGGGGCATGCCCCAAGAAGTTCAGCTCTTTTGCCTGTAAAAAAAACCATACAATACCCCCCCCCAACATTACAACCCACCACCCACATACCCCTAATCTAACCCAAACCCCCCTTAAATAAACCTAACACTAAGCCCCTGAAGATCATCCTACCTTGTCTTCACCTCACCGGGTATCACCGATCGGTCCTGGCTCCAAAATCTTCATCCAACCCAAGCGGGGGCTGGCGATCCATCATCCGGTGGCTGAAGAGGTCCAGAAGAGTCTCCAAAGTCTTCATCCTATCCGGGAAGAAGAGTAGATCCGGACCGGCAACCATCATCTTCCAAGCGGCATCTTCTATCTTCATCCGATGAGGACCGGCGCCATCCTGAAGACCTCCACCGCGGACCCATCTTCATCCGGCGACGTCCAACTGAAGAATGACGGTTCCTTTAAGGGACGTCATCCAAGATGGCGTCCCTCGAATTCCGATTGGCTGATAGGATTCTATCAGCCAATCGGAATTAAGGTAGGAATATTCTGATTGGCTGATGGAATCAGCCAATCAGAATCAAGATCAATCCGATTGGCTGATCCAATCAGCCAATCAGATTGAGCTTGCATTCTATTGGCTGTTCCGATCAGCCAATAGAATGCAAGCTCAATCTGATTGGCTGATTGGATCAGCCAATCGTATTGATCTTGATTCTGATTGGCTGATTCCATCAGCCAATCAGAATATTCCTACCTTAATTCCGATTGGCTGATAGAATCCTATCAGCCAATCGGAATTCGAGGGACGCCATCTTGGAAGACGTCCCTTAAAGGAACCGTCATTCTTCAGTTGGACGTCGCCGGATGAAGATGGGTCCGCGGTGGAGGTCTTCAGGATGGAGCCGGTCCTCATCGGATGAAGATAGAAGATGCCGCTTGGAAGATGATGGTTGCCGGTCCGGATCTACTCTTCTTCCCGGATAGGATGAAGACTTTGGAGCCTCTTCTGGACCTCTTCAGCCACCGGATGATGGATCGTCAGCCCCCGCTTGGGTTGGATGAAGATTTTGGAGCCAGGACCGATCGGTGAACCTGGTATGGTGAAGACAAGGTAGGATGATCTTCAGGGGCTTAGTTTTAGGTTTATTTAAGGGGGGTTTGGGTTAGATTAGGGGTATGTGGGTGGTGGGTTGTAATGTTGGGGGGGGTATTGTATGTTTTTTACAGGCAAAAGAGCTGAACTTCTTGGGGCATGCCCCGCAAAGGGCCCTGTTCAGGGCTGCTAAGGTAAAAGAGCTTTGAACTTTAGTAATTTAGAATAGGGTAGGGCATTTTTTATTTTGGGGGTCTTTGTTATTTTATTAGGGGGCTTAGAGTAGGTGTAATTAGTTTAAAATTGTTGTAATATTTTTCTTATGTTTGTAAATATTTTTTTATTTTTTGTAACTTAGTTCTTTTTTATTTTTTGTACTTTAGTTAGTTTATTTCATAGTAGTTATTTGTAGGTATTGTATTTAATTAATGTATTGATAGTGTAGTGTTAGGTTTAATTGTAGGTAATTGTAGGTATTTTATTTAATTAATTTAATGATAGTATAGTGTTAGGTTTAATTGTAACTTAGGTTAGGATTTATTTTACAGGTAATTTTGTAATTATTTTAACTATTTTAGCTATTAAATAGTTCTTAACTATTTAATAGCTATTGTACCTGGTTAAAATAAATACAAAGTTACCTGTAAAATAAATATTAATCCTAAAATAGCTATAATATCATTATAATTTATATTGTAGCTATATTAGGATTTATTTTACAGGTAAGTATTTAGCTTTTAATAGGAATAATTTATTTAATAAGAGTTAATTAATTTTGTTAGATTTAAATTATATTTAAGTTAGGGGGGTGTTAGTGTTAGGGTTAGACTTAGCTTTAGGGGTTAATACATTTATTAGAATAGCGGTGAGCTCCGGTCGGCAGATTAGGGGTTAATAATTGAAGTTAGGTGTCGGCGATGTTAGGGAGGGCAGATTAGGGGTTAATACTATTTATTATAGGGTTAGTGAGGCGGATTAGGGGTTAATAACTTTATTATGATAGCGGTGCGGTCCGCTCGGCAGATTAGGGGTTAATAAGTGTAGGCAGGTGGAGGCGACGTTGTGGGGGGCAGATTAGGGGTTAATAAATATAATATAGGGGTCGGCGGTGTTAGGGGCAGCAGATACATACATAAGGATAATGTAAGTAGCGGCGGTTTACGGAGCGGCAGATTAGGGGTTAAAAATAATATTCAGGGGTCAGCGATAGCGGGGGCAGCAGATTAGGGGTTAATAAGTGTAAGGCTAGGGGTGTTTAGACTCGGGGTACATGTTAGGGTGTTAGGTGCAGACGTAGGAAGTGTTTCCCCATAGCAAACAATGGGGCTGCGTTAGGAGCTGAACGCGGCTTTTTTGCAGGTGTTAGGTTTTTTTTCAGCTCAAACAGCCCCATTGTTTCCTATGGGGGAATCGTGCAGGAGCACGTTTTTGAGGCTGGCCGCGTCCGTAAGCAACTCTGGTATCGATAGTTGAAGCTGCGTTAAATATGCCCTACGCTCCTTTTTTGGAGCCTAACGCTGACATTATATGGACTCTCAATACCAGAGTTATTTTAAAGGAGCGGCCAGAAAAAAGCCAGCGTTAGCTACGCGGGTCGTTACCGACAAAACTCTAAATCTAGCCGTTAGTATATTAAGATTTGTATAATTTGAACTTGATGGACTTCGACCTCATCTACAATGTTACTATGTTATATGCATGAGGCAGTATTCATCTTTCAAATGAGTAGCTCTCTGTCTCTGCATATCTTCTATGTGATCATCATGAACAATTATAAATACCCAGTTTCTGGCAAGTAAAACATTTCCTTATCATCTTGCGCACAATAAAAATATATCATTGCATATTGGTGGTGTGATGCCATTGTTTTTTAATAAGACTTTTTTTTGCACCCATAGGTGTTAAGTGCTCATTATAGTAATGATGCTTACCTTGCAGCAACTGACACCTTTATTTTGCTTTGTTGGTGATGTCAATAGACATAGGGGGCATATTTTCATCTTGTACAAAAGTTTATCAAATTATTTATGTGCATTTTTTTTCCACAATAAATTCTTTAGATCCAAATAATAAAATAAGCTCTACTTATGTGTTACAGCAGATCTTTGTTTTACTTAGAAAAATGAAATGGCAGGTGTATGAATATATGGTAGAACTGGATAAGTGTAAGACAAAATTGCAGTCTGCATACCTCAAAAGAATGAGTCTGTAGCATCTGCAGACAGAGAAGCCCAAGGAAGTGAAAGAGGTAGAAGGTAAGATAAAGAATTAGAGTGAGTGGTAAGGAAAAGTAATAGAGGGAGATATAGGGGCCCATTTATCAAGTTTCTAAAGACCGCTGCTCCATAACCTGTCCGCCTGCTCTGAGCAGGCGGACAGACATTGCTGCAATTCAACCCAGTCAAATACGATTGGGTTGATTGACACCCTCCTGTTGGTGGCCGCAAATCTGCAGGGGGCGGCGTTGCACCAGCAGCTCACAAGAGCTGCTGGTGAAAAGCTGAATACAGAGAGGGTATTGCTCTCCACATTCAGCGAGGTCTGTCGGACCTGATCCGCACTGTAATTTTAATTTAAAGTTAGCGGGTTGTTAGGTTTAGGGGTTAATAGCTTAATTTAGTTGATGGCGATGTGGGGGGCTGGCAGTTTAGGGGTTAATAGGTTTAGTTAGTGGTAGTGATGTGGGAGGCCAGAGTTTTAGGGGTCAATACGTTTATTTAGTGGCGGCGGGTTCCGGGAGTGGCGGGATAGGGGTTAATAACTTTATTTAGCTTGCGGCAATGTTGGGGAGCAGCGGAATAGGGGTTAATAACATTATGTATGTGGCGGCAATGTCGGGGGCAGCAGATTAGGGGTGTTTAAACTCGGGGCTTATGTTAGGGTGTTCGGTATAAACGTTACTTGTTTTCAACCATATAAATCAATGGGATATCTGGCAGCATCGAACATAAGCTTTCCTGCTTTCAGACTCCCATTGATTCCTATGGCATCCGTGGCCTCCAGGGTGGTGGATTGAAAGCCATGTACGCTCTGCCGGAATAGCCGCGAGCGTACCTGTTAGAAATTTGATAAATGGGAAAAAGTGTCAGAGCCGAATGTGTATTCGGAATATCTGTAATGACGTAAGCATTGATCTGCGTCGGATTGAGACCGGCGGATCGTATGTTACGTCACAAATTTCAACTTTTGCCGGTCTCTAGGCTTTGATAGGCTTTGATAGGTCGGATTAAGCTCGCAATAATTACGCTGTGGAATTCCGGCATATTTGTTGCTGATGGCTTGATAAAGACCGCTGCTCCATAACCCTGTCCGCCTGCTCTGATGAGGCGGACAGGAATCGCTGCAATTCAACCCGATCGAGTACGATCGGGTTGATTGACACCTCCCTGTTGGCAGCGTTATATCGTAAAGTAATTGTCTTTCCTACACATAAATAATATTAGTGAATCCCCTATAATGAGATACACAGTTGCCAAGGTAAGAACATCTTTGAGGGACCTCATGATACTGCTGAGGCACCTTATAGAATCTTACCAGACTAGACAGCTTTTGAGAATTAAAGGGACAGTAAACCTCAAAAATAATGTTATATAATTCTGCACATAGTGCAGAATTATATAACATTATATTAGCGCAAACTTTATAAAACATAATATTCCCTTTTAATTTTTTAAAACAACGGCTGTTTTACAGACTCTCTCTCTGTGCTCTTCTGAGCGGGTCTGTTTTTTTCACACAGCGCATCGGGCCAGTTGTATAGTCACAGCCCGGATCAGCCAATAGGATTGGCATCAGCCAATAGGATTTTTTCAACCTTAATTCCGATTGGCTGATAGAATTCTATCAACCAATTGGAATCTAAGGGACGCCATCTTGGATAACGTAATTTAAAGGTACCTTCATTCATCAAGAAGACGTCGTTGGAAGAGGATGCTCCGCGCCGGATCTCTTGAAGTTGTAACCGCTCCGCGCCAGATGGATGAAGATAGAAGATGCCATCTTGATGAAGACTTCTGCCCGTCTGGAGGACCACTTCTGCCCGCCTGGAGGACCACTTCTGCCGGCTTCGTAAAGGACATCTTGGATTGAAGATCGCTTGGATGAAGACTTCTCCCGGTAAGTTAATCTTCGGGGATTAGTGTTTATAAGGGTGTATTGGGTGGGGGTTTTTTTAGGTTAGGGCTTTGGGCTGCAATAGAGCTAGTAAATACCCTTTTAAGGGCAATGCCCATCCAAATGCCTTTTTCAGGGCAATGGGGAGCTTAGATTTTTTTAGTTAGGGTTTTATTTTGGGGGTTGGTTGTGTGGGTGGTGGGTTTTACTGTTGGGAGGGTTGTTTGTATTTTATTTACGGGGAAAAGAGCTGATTTCTTTGGGGCAATGCCCCGCAAAAGGCCCTTTTAAGGGCTATTGGTAGTTTAGTTTAGGCTAGGGTTTTTTTTTATTTTGGGTGGGCTTTTTTATTTTGATAGGGCTATTAGATTAGGTGTACTTAGTTTAAAGATCTTGTAATTTGTTTTTTATTTTCTGTAATTTAGTGTTTATTTTGTTTGGTAATTTAACTAATTTTATTTAATTTATTTAATTGTATTTAATGTACGGAATTTATTTAATTGTAGTGTAGTGTTAGGTGTTATTGTAACTTAGGTTAGGTTTTATTTTACAGGTACATTTGTATTTATTTTAGCTAGGTAGTTAGTAAATAGTTAATAACTATTTAGTAACTATTCTACCTAGTTAAAATAAATACAAACTTGCCTGTAAAATAAAAATAAACCCTAAGATAGCTACAATGTAACTATTAGTTATATTGTAGCTAGCTTATGATTTATTTTATAGGTAAGTATTTAGTTTTAAATAGGAATAATTTAGGTAATGATAGGAATTTGTATTTAGATTTATTTAAATTATATTTAAGTTAGGGGGTGTTAGTGTTAGACTTAGGTTTAAAGGGTTAATAAATTTAGAATAGTGGCGGTGACGTGGGGGACGGCAGATTAGGGGTTAATAAGTATAATGTAGGTGGCGGCGATGTTGGGGGCAGCAGATTAGGGGTTAATAATATTTAACTAGTGTTTGCGAGGTGGGAGTGCAGCGGTTTAGGGGTTAATATGTCTATTATAGTGGCGGCGATGTGCCGAGCGGCAGATTAGGGGTTAATAATTTATTTTAGTGTTTGCGATGCGGGAGGCCCCCGGTTTAGGGGTTAATAGGTATTTTATGGGTGTTAGTGTACTTTTTAGCACTTTAGTTATGAGTTTTATGCTACAGCTTTGTAGTGTAAAACTCATAACTACTGACTTTAAAATGCGTTAGGAATCTTGTAGGTATAGGCTGTACCGCTCACTTTTTGGCCTCCCAGGAAAAACTCGTAATACCGGCTCTATGGCAGTCCCATAGAAAAAAGCCTTTATGAAATTTACGTAAGTTGATTTGCGGTAAGGCCAAAAACGTGTGCGGTACACCTATACCTGCAAGACTTGTAATACCAGTGGGCGTAAAAAAGCAGCGTTTGGACCTGTTAACGCTGATTTTTTACCTTAACGCACCACTCGTAATTTAGCCGAAAAGAAATAAAGATAATGCATACATATTTGTATTTGTATATTTTCTGGGCGAAGTTGTGCATTATCTGACAGAAATGCAGGGGTGCCAATATTTTTGGCCATAACTGTATCTGAACCATAAAAGTTTAATTTTGACTTCATGTCCCTTCAATCCTTCCTATTCCATATGGACAAGTAAAAGCACTCAGAATGAGAAACGTTCTGTGATCTTTTTCATTTTAGTGTGGGGATTGTTCAGTGGACTTTTTCACTTTTGTGTGGGGAGCATTCTGTGCTCTTTTTTTGTTTGAGTGGTTCCACCTTGTTGCATGTTTTTAATATGTTTTTGAATAAAGGAGGACTTTTTATTTTGTAAATTTGCCAATTCTTATTTAGTTAAATTTGGATATTTAAGTAGAGTGCAGGATAAACCTGTTTATATTAAATATGTGTAATATCATTATCTCGTATAATAT
The DNA here is from genome assembly GCF_027579735.1 of Bombina bombina. Lineage (NCBI taxonomy): Eukaryota > Metazoa > Chordata > Amphibia > Anura > Bombinatoridae > Bombina > Bombina bombina. Next base: position 1,083,524,225 of record NC_069504.1, read on the forward strand.
AGTCTAAGTACTACTTGACCTCAAAGTGAAATAAATAATAGATCAGGAACCAACATACTCAAATACCTTATGGAGAGCTGTCAATTTGAAATTATAATATACATTGTCTTTTTACCGAATGCAGCAGAAAGTATCAATTTTTTTTATAGATATATAAGCAGATCAACAAGTATAAAAAAATTATTGTGTTTAGAAAATTGAAGCACTACAACATGCTTAGACCTTTACCTGTCTCTAAACTGCCAGGCCAATGACTCATCTAAAAAGTGTCAGGAAAGATTCCAGATCATGCTAGCATGGGGGATGAATTGAGATAATCAATTATGGCTGCCAAGAATCAAACAAGACAGTGTCACTTTCAGTGGTTGCTGTTTCAACAGCCGCAATCGGTATAAGCCTCTACACTGAGCCATGGCACTAGTCATACACTTGTTTTCATTCCTCAAAGAAGGTCTCAACAAACACTTTTCCAGAGCCAGCTTTCCTTCTTAAAATTGTAGTGGAAACCCTTACAGGTAAGCACTCTTTAACATTCTGCCTCAAGGACTGGTTCTTCCTTAATCAATAGATAAAAAAATTTAGATCATCAACCATGGTTGTCTGGAATCGAACAAGACAGCAATGCTTTCAGTAGTTGCTGTTTTGACAAGCTCCATTGGAATATACCTCTACAGTGACTCCATTGCACCAGCCATATACATTTTTCATCCATCAATGTGGGTCACTTCTCCAGAAGCGGCTTACCCTCTTAAATCTGTAGTGAGAGCCCTTAAAGGTAAGCATTCTTTTACATTCTACCTCAAGGATGGTTCTTCATGAGCTTATTGAAGGCTTTTGAGCAATAGCACCAGTCATGACCATCCCTATCAGAAGAAGTGGGGTCTTTTATTGCTGCTAACAGTTCCAAGAGACAGAATTGAATAGCAATAACACTTCTTAAAAAATAGAAGAAAATACCTTTATTAAATTGTAATGTTTATGTGACATTTAAAAACCTTAAACATCACTGTACATGAACATTAAACCTTAATAAAGCACCTTTGATCTCTCTAAGCATAAGTGCTGTTGCTATTTAATTTTTGTACTTTGCAAGTTGGAATGAACAGAGAATCCATTAGCAACATGCACACTAAGAACCTATTGTTAAATATGGTGAATATCAGTGAAGTACTGAACACAATGTATCTGTGGTTATCTCTATTGCTAAATGCACATTGTTTCTAATTAACACCATGTGAGAAAGGTAAAAGATTACATAACACTGAATAGGAGCAGAGTAGTGGATCACTCAAGAGCCCCCAAAAATTTGGAATTCTAATTTCACACAACATGTACATAGACTTCATTGCAGCCTACTTAAAGGGACATAAAACAAGTTTGGATAGAGACAAAATATAATATGTACTTTACTTACCCATTAACACTTTCTTTTAAATGTTCGAATTGTACAGCTCTAACTCCCCCCACACAATTACTTTTATGGCTGCATATATATCCACCATTGATATAGTAGAATGCAAGAGTTTAACAGTCATTGGGGGGTAGTTATCAAGCCGTCTACTTTTCTGGCTTCGCCGGCCCAATACGTCCGCCTAAGCTCGCCTACCTTCGCCGCCGCGGACCTTGAATACGTTCGCCTAAGTTATCAAATAAAGCTGTCAAAAAGCCGCGGGGCGATGAGCAGCGGACTGTGACAGTTATCACTCATCCGATCTCGCTGCCCTTCGGCTTTTTCCCAGCTTTATTGCTAGCCTGTCACTAAGCACTCACACTAAACTACACTGTTCTACCCCCTATACCGGCGCCCCCGGAGCCCCCCGCAACTAAATAAAGTTACTAACCCCTAAACCGCCGCTCCTAGACCCCGCCGCAACTCTTATAAATGTATTAACCCCTAAACCGCCGCTCCTAGACCCCGCCGCAAGTCTTAAAAATGTATTAACCCCTAAACCGCCGCTCCCGGACACCGCTGCCACCTACAGTATACCTAGTAACCCCTATCCTGCCCCCCCTACACCGTAGCCACCTATAATAAATTTATTAACCCCTATCCTGCCCCCCACTACGCCGCCGCCACTGTAATAAAATTATTAACCCCTAAACCTAAGTCTAACCCTAACCCTAACGCCCCCCTAACTTAAATATTAATTAAATAAATCTAAATAAATTAACTCTTATTAACTAAATGAATCCTATTTAAAACTAAATACTTACCTTTAAAATAAACGCTAATATAGCTACAATATAAATAATAATTATATTCTAGCTATCTTAGGATTTATATTTATTTTACAGGTAACTTTCAATTTATTTTAACCATGTCCAATAACTATTAAATAGTTATTAACTATTTAATAGCTTACCTAGCTAAAATAAAGAGAAATGTACCTGTGAAATAAATCCTAACCTAAGTTACAATTACACCTAACACTACACTATACTTTAATAAATTATTCCTATTTAAAAATAAATACTTACCTGTAAAATAAACCCTAAGATAGCTACAATGTAATTAATAATTATATTATAGCTATCTTAGGATTTATATTTATTTTACAGGTAACTTTGTATTTATTTTAGCTAGTTAGAATAGTTATTAAATAGTTATTAACTATTTAATAACTACCTAGCTAAAAGAAATACAAAATTACCTGTAAAATAAATCCTAACCTAAGTTACAATTAAACCTAATACTACACTATCATTAAATTAACTAAATAAACTACCTACAAATAACTACAATGAAATACAATTACATAAACTAACTAAAGTACAAAAAATAAAAAAAGCTAAGTTACAAAAAATAAAAAAATAAGTTACAAACATGTTAAAAATATTACAACAATTTTAAGCTACTTACACCTAATCTAAGCCCCCTAATAAAATAACAAACCCCCCCAAAATAAAAAAAATCCCTACCCTATTCTAAATTAAATAAATTTCAAAGCTCTTTTACCTTACCAGCGCATAAAAGGGCCTTTTGTGGGGGCATGCCCCAAAAAGTTCAGCTCTTTTGCCTGTAAAAGAAAAATACAACCCCCCCCAACATTAAAACCCACCACCCACATACCCCTAATCTAACACAAACCCCCCTTACAAAAACCTAACACTAATCCCCTGAAGATCATCCTACCTTGAGTCGTCTTCACTCAGCCGAGCCACCGATGGAACTGAAGAGGACATCCGGAGCGGAAGAAGTTAATCCTCCAAGCGCCGCTGAAGAAATCTTCCATCCGATGAAGTCATCATCCAGGCGGCGCTGAAGAAGTCTTCGATCCGGCCGATGTCATCTTCAAAGAGGCGCTGAAGAGGTCTTCTATCCGGGTGAAGTCATCTTCCAAGCCGGGTCTTGAATCTTCCTTCCGCCGACGCGGAACCACCTTCTTCATCGACAGACTACGGCGAATGACGGCTCCTTTAAGGGACGTCATCCAAGATGGCGTCCCCTCAATTCCGATTGGCTGATAGGATTCTATCAGCCAATCGGAATTAAGGTAGGAAAATCTGATTGGCTGATGGAATCAGCCAATCAGATTCAAGTTCAATCCGATTGGCTGATCCAATCAGCCAATCAGATTGAGCTCACATTCTATTGGCTGATCGGAACAGCCAATAGAATGCGAGCTCAATCTGATTGGCTGATTCCATCAGCCAATCAGATTTTTCCTACCTTAATTCCGATTGGCTGCCAATCGGAATTGAGGGGACGCCATCTTGGATGACGTCCCTTAAAGGAGCCGTCATTCGTCGTAGTCCGTCGGTGAAGAAGGTGGTTCCGCGTCGGCGGAAGGAAGATTCAAGACCCGGCTTTGAAGATGACTTCGCCCGGATAGAAGACCTCTTCAGCGCCTCTTTGAAGATGACATCGGCCGGATCGAAGACTTCTTCAGCGCCGCCTGGATGATGACTTCATCGGATGGAAGATTTCTTCAGCGCCGCTTGGAGGATTAACTTCTTCCGCTCTGGATGTCCTCTTCAGTTCCATCGGTGGCTCGGCTGAGTGAAGACGACTCAAGGTAGGATGATCTTCAGGGGATTAGTGTTAGGTTTTTGTAAGGGGGGTTTGGGTTAGATTAGGGGTATGTGGGTGGTGGGTTTTAATGTTGGGGGGGGGTTGTATTTTTCTTTTACAGGCAAAAGAGCTGAACTTTTTGGGGCATGCCCCCACAAATGGCCCTTTTAAGGGCTGGTAAGGTAAAAGAGCTTTGAAATTTATTTAATTTAGAATAGGGTAGGGAATTTTTTTATTTTGGGGGGGTTTGTTATTTTATTAGGGGGCTTAGATTAGGTGTAAGTAGCTTAAAATTGTTGTAATATTTTTAACATGTTTGTAACTTATTTTTTTATTTTTTGTAACTTAGCTTTTTTTATTTTTTGTACTTTAGTTAGTTTATGTAATTGTATTTATTTGTAGTTATTTGTATGTAGTTTATTTAGTTAATTTAATGATAGTGTAGTATTAGGTTTAATTGTAACTTAGGTTAGGATTTATTTTACAGGTAATTTTGTATTTCTTTTAGCTAGGTAGTTATTAAATAGTTAATAACTATTTAATAACTATTCTAACTAGCTAAAATAAATACAAAGTTACCTGTAAAATAAATATAAATCCTAAGATAGCTAGAATATAATTATTATTTATATTGTAGCTATATTAGGGTTTATTTTAAAGGTAAGTATTTAGTTTTAAATAGGATTCATTTAGTTAATAAGAGTTAATTTATTTAGATTTATTTAATTAATATTTAAGTTAGGGGGGCGTTAGGGTTAGGGTTAGACTTAGGTTTAGGGGTTAATAATTTTATTACAGTGGCGGCGGCGTAGGGGGGGCAGATTAGGGGTTAATAAATTTATTATAGGTGGCGACGGTGTAGGGGGGCAGGATAGGGGTTAATACATTTAATATAGGTTGCGGCGGGTTCAGGGAGCGGCGGTTTAGGGGTTAATACATTTATTATAGTTGCGTGGGCTCCGGGAGCGGCGGTTTAGGGGTTAATATGTATAGAGTAGCTTGCGGTGGGCTCCGGGAGCGGCGGTTTAGGGGGTAATAACTTTATTTAGTTGCGGCGGTGTAGGGGGGGTCAGATTAGCGGTGTTTAGACTCGGGGTACATGTTAGGGTGTTAGGTGTAGACAGCTCCCATAGGAATCAATGGGATGTCTGTCAGCAGCGAACATGAACTTTCGCTATGGTCAGACTCCCATTGATTCCTATGGGATCCGCCGCCTCCAGGCTGGCGCTTTGAAAACCAGGTACGCTGGGCCGCAAAAGTGCCGAGCCTACCTGCTAGTTTTTTGATAACTAGCAAAAGTAGTGAGATTGTGCCGCACTTGTGTGTGGAACATCTGGAGTGACGTAAGAATCGATCTGTGTCGGACTGAGTCCGGCGGATCGAAGTTTACGTCACAAAATTCTACTTTTGCCGGTCTCGAGCCTTTGATAACTAAGGCGAATCAGCCGCGCCACAAATACGCTGCGGAATTCAAGCGTATTTGAGGTGGACGGCTTGATAACTAGGCCCCATTATCTGCTGGAGCATGCCTTGAAGCAAATAGTCTGCTGTGAACTCAATACCTGTGCTTCTAAAACACTGATAAGGGTGGGGGGATCAGTCTACTCCAGAAAGCACAGCTATGTAAGTCATTTTGCTTATTTTTGAAAATTATTTTAAAATACTTGCCAGCAATTTTTAAACAATTTTTTTATGCAAACTATTTTTACTTAACACTTTTAGAAAATGCACAGATTGCAACATGTTTTATGGAACTTTAATAGTGAGTCATATTAAAAGGCAGTTATTAATCATTAGGAGTGATTGCCTTTGAGTCCATCCAAGATGGCACCTCCAAGAAATATTTTTTATTAAAGTTTAAACTGTGCCTGCACAAAAACTTTAATACCGAAAAATATTTGACTATAGCTAAGAAATGCAACTTAAAAGCTCAAGGCTGTTCAATAAGCAAAAAAGGGATATTTTTGTTTATATGTTGCTGTGCAACGTATTTTTCAAGTTGTAAAGTAACTCGTTAGAAAAAAACAACTTATAAATAGTGATGTCGCGAACATAAAAATTTGGGTTTGCGAACGTGAACTTCCACAACTGTTCACGAATGGGCGAACCGGGCGAACCGCCATAGACTTCAATAGGCAGGCGAATATTAAAACCCACAGGGACTCTTTCTGGTCACAATAGTGATGGAAAAGTTGTTTCAAGGGGACTAACACCTGGACTGTGGCATGCCAGAGGGGGATCTATGGCAAAACTCCCATGGAAAATTACATAGTTGATGCAGAGTCTGGTTTTAAGCCATAAAGGGCATAAATCATCTAACATTCCTAAATTGTTTGGAATAACGTGCTTTAAAACATCAGGTATGATGTTGTATCGATCAGGTAGTGTAAGGGTTACGCCCGCTTCACAGTGACAGACCAAACTCTCCGTTTAAAGGGACAGTCTACACCAGAATTTTTATTGTTTTAAAAGATAGATAATCCCTTTATTACCCATTTCCCAGTTTTGCATAACTAACACATTTATAATAATATACTTTTAACCTCTGTGATTATCTTGTATCTAAGCCTCTGCAAACTGCCCCTTTTTTCAGTTCTTTTGACAGACTTGCAGTCTAGCCAATCAGTGCCTGCTCCCAGATAACTTCTCGTGCACGAGCACAGTGTTATCTATATGAAAAACGTGAACTAACACCCTCTAGTGGTGAAAAACTGTTAAAATGCAATCTGAAAGAGGTGGGTTTCAAGGTCTAAGAAATTAGCATATGAACCTCCTAGGTTAAGCTTTCAACTAAAGAATACCAAGAGAACAAAGCAAAATTGGTGATAAAAGTAAATTGGAAAATTGTTTAAAATTACATGCTCTATCTGAATCATGAAAGTTTATTTTGGCCTAGACTGTCCCTTTAACGCACCGCAAACAACCGCAAACAGTCCATTTGCACAACCGCAAACTCCCCATTTGCACAAGGTTGGATACCAAGCTAACCATGTCCCGTTCCTTGTCATAACTGATGTCATTGAAGATCTCTTCCTCAACCCAGCCACGTACAACACCAAGGGTCCCCAAAAGGTGACAACAAGCCCCCTGGGACGCCTGCTGTGTTTGGTCTTCCACCTCCTCAAAGCCACCTTCCTCCTCTCACTCCTCTTCTTCAGACTCCTCTCTCTGCGTTGCCTCTCTCTGCATTATTATAAGGTGTGTTAAGTAGTACTATTCCTATCAGTTTAATCCCTGTTACGTTCCCTATCAGGGGACGTGTATATGGCATCGATTTTAGGAACCGGGAGATGGAAAAAGATGCTTGGTCGGTCCATCCTGCTTCATATTTGGGGCACTGCGCGTGCAATCTAATGTGCCACCAGATAGGAGTGGTGTGTTAAGTAGTACTATTCTTATCAGTTTAATCCCTGTTATGTCCCCTATCAGGGGACGTGTATATGGCATCGATTTTAGGAACCGGAGATGGAAAAAGATGCTTGGTCGGTCTTCCTACTTCAAATTTGGGGCACTGCGCATGCAATCTAATGTGCCACCAGATAGGAGTGGTGTGTTACATAGTACTATTCTTATCAGTTTAATCCCTGTTACATCCCCTATCAGGGGACGTGTATATGGCATCGATTTTAGGAACCGGGAGATGGAAAAAGATGCTTGGTCGGTCCTCCTACTTCAAATTTGGGGCACTGCGTGTGCAATCTAATGTACCACCAGATGGGAGTGGTGTGTTAAGTAGTTCTATTCTTATCAGTTTAATCCCTGTTACGTCCATGTGTGTAATGCTGCCTGACTGAGACATATCCCTGTTATCTACATCCTCTGGCAATAATGGTTGCGCATCACTATCACTCATTTCTTCCAACTGATGTGTAAATAACTCCTCTGACAGATCAAGTGAAGCGGCTGTGGTGCTAGTGTTGGTGGTGGCAGCAGGCGGGCGAGTGGTAACTTGAGAGGTGCCCAAAGCTAAGCTGGAGGAGGATGGTGCGTCAAGGTTCCAAGCGGAAGCTGTAGAAGATTGGGTGTCCTGTGTTAGCCAGTCAACTATGTCCTCAGAACTGTTCGAGTTCGGGGTACGTGGCCTCTGAAACTGGGCATTATTCTAGGGCCAAAGGGAATCACAGCACCACGAACACGACGGCCCCTGCAGGGTGGCCTGCCTCTGCCTGTCATTTTTTTTTTCCGATTAGTGGTACTATACGGACAAGGTAATGTGACAACAGATATGAGTGGCACTGTGCACTGGCAGAAGTTGGCAGAGTAGACGCTGTAGGCCTGACACACACGCTTGCAGACAACTAACTGCTATTCAATCTATTACAGTCAAAATTGTATTTTTTTTTTAAATGTACACTACTGTTACACCAGATATGAGTTGCACTGGGGTGACACTGTGCCCTGGCAGGCACTGAAACGCACACGTGTGAAGGAAACTGACTGCTATTATTTAACACAGTCAAAAAAGTGTTGTTTTTTTTAAATGTATTGTACACTACTGTTATACCAGATATGAGTTGCACTAGGGTGACACTGTGCCCTGGCAGGCAGGCAGGCACTGAAACGCACACGTGTGAAGGAAACTGACTGCTATTATTTAACACAGTCAAAAAAGTGTTTTTTTTTTAAATCTACACTACTGTTACACCAGATATGAGTTGCACTGGGGTGACACTGTGCCATGGCAGGCAGGCACTGAAGCGCACACGTGTGAAGGAAACTGACTGCTATTATTTAACACAGTCAAAAAAGTGTTTTTTTTTTTTTAAATCTACACTACTGTTACACCAGATATGAGTTTCACTGGGGTGACACTGTGCCCTGGCGGGCAGGCACTGAAACGCACACTTGTGAAGGAAACTGACTGCTATTATTTAACACAGTCAAAAAAGTGTTTTTTTTTTTTTTTAAATCTACACTACTGTTACACCAGATATGAGTTGCACTGGGGTGACACTGTGCCCTGGCAGGCAGGCAGGCACTGAAACGCACACGTGTGAAGGAAACTGACTGATATTATTTAACACAGTCAAAAAAGTGTTGTTTTTTTTAAATGTACACTACTGTTACACCAGATATGAGTTGCACTGGGGTGACACTGTGCCCTGGCAGGCAGGCACTGAAACGCACACGTGTGAAGGAAACTGACTGCTATTATTTAACACAGTCAAAAAAGTCTTGTTTTTTTAAAAATCTACACTACTGTTACACCAGATATGAGTTGCACTGGGGTGACACTGTGCCCCAGGCAGGCAGGCACTGAAACGCACACGTGTGAAGGAAACTGACGGCTATTATTTAACACAGTCAAAAAAGTGTTGTTTTTTTTAAATCTACACTACTGTTACACCAGATATGAGTTGCACTGGGGTGACACTGTGCCCTGGCAGGCAGGCACTGAAACACACACATGTGAAGAAAACTGACTGCTATTATTTAACACAGTCAAAAAAGTTTTTTTTTTTTTTAAATCTACACTACTGTTACACCAGATATGAGTTGCACTGGGGTGACACTGTGCCCTGGCAGGCACTGAAACGCACACATGTGAAGGAGACTGACTGCTATTATTTAACACTGTCAAAAAAGTGTTGTTTTTTTTAAATGTACACTACTGTTACACCAGATATGAGTTGCACTGGGGTGACACTGTGCCCTGGCAGGCAGGCACTGAAACTCACACGTGTAAAGGAAACTGACTGCTATTATTTAACACAGTCAAAAAGTGTTGTTTTTTTAAATCTACACACTACTGTTACACCAGATATGAGTTGCACTAGGGTGACACTGTGCCCTGGCAGGCAGGCACTGAAATGCACATGTGTGAAGGAAACTGACTGCTATTATTTAACACAGTCAAAAAAGTGATGTTGTTTTTTAAATCTATACTACTGTTACACCAGATATGAGTTGCACTGGGGTGACACTGTGCCCTGGCAGGCAGGCACTGAAACGCACACGTGTGAAGGAAAATGACTGCTATTATTTAACACAGTGAAAAAAATGTTGTTTTTTTAAATCTAAACTACTGTTACACCAGATATGAGTTGCACTGGGGTGACACTGTGCCCTGGCAGGCACTGAAATGCACACGTGTGAAGGAAACTGACTGCTATTATTTAACACAGTCAAAAAAGTGGGTTTTTCTAAATGTACACTACTGTTACACCAGATATGAATTGCACTGGGGTGACATTGTGCCCTGGCAGGCAGGAAACTAAACGCACACGTGTGAAGGAAACTGACTGCTATTATTTAACACAGTCAAAAAAGTGGTTTTTTTTTTTTTAAATCTACACTACTGTTACACCAGATATGAGTTGCACTGGGGTGACATTGTGCCCTGGCAGGCAGGCACTGAAATGCACACGTTTGAAGGAAACTGACTGCTATTATTTAACACAGTCAAAAAAGTGTTGTTTTTTTAAATGTACACTACTGTTACACCAGATATGAGTTGCACTGTGGTGACACTGTGCCCTGGCAGGCAGTCACTGAAACACACACGTGTGAAGGAAACTGACTGTTATTATTTAACACAGTCAAAAAAGTGTTGTTTTTTTTAAATGTACACTACTGTTACACCAGATATGAGTTGCACTGGGGTGACACTGTGCCCTGGCAGGCAGGCACTGAAACGCACACGTGTGAAGGAAACTGACTGCTATTATTTAACACAGTCAAAAAAGTGTTGTTTTTTTAAAATCTACACTACTGTTACACCAGATATGAGTTGCACTGGGGTGACACTGTGCCCTGGCAGGCAGGCACTGAAACGCACACATGTGAAGGAAACTGACTGCTATTATTTAACACAGTCAAAAAAGTGTTTTTTTTTTTTTTTAAATCTACACTACTGTTACACCAGATATGAGTTGCACTGGGGTGACACTGTGCCCTGGCAGGCAGGCACTGAAACGCACACGTGTGAAGGAAACTGACTGCTATTATTTAACACAGTGAAAAAAGTGTTGTTTTTTTTACTACTGTTACACCAGATATGAGTTGCACTGGGGTGACACTGTGCCCTGGCAGGCAGGCACTGAAACGCACACGTGTGAAGGAAACTGACTGCTATTATTTAACCCAGTCAAAAAAAGTGTTGTTTTTTTTTTAAATGTACACTACAGTTACACCAGATATGAGTTGCACTGGGGTGACACTGTGCCCTGGCAGGCAGGCACTGAAACGCACACGTGTGAAGGAAACTGACTGCTATTATTTAACACAGTCAAAAAAGTGTTGTTTTTTTTAAATGTACACTACAGTTACACCAGATATGAGTTGCACTGGGGTGACACTGTGCCCTGGCAGGCAGGCACTGAAACGCACACGTGTGAAGGAAACTGACTGCTATTATTTAACAGTCAAAAAAGTGTTTTTTTTTTTTTTTTTTAAATCTACACTACTGTTACACCAGATATGAGTTGCACTGGGGAGACACTGTGCCCTGGCAGGCAGGCACTGAAACGCACACGTGTGAAGGAAACTGACTGCTATTATTTAACACAGTGAAAAAAGTGTTTTTTTTTTTCAATTTACACTACTGTTACACCAGATATGAGTCGCACTGGGGTGACACTGTGCCCTGGCAGGCACTGAAACGCACACGTGTGAAGGAAACTGACTGATATTATTTAACACAGTCAAAAAAGTGTGTGTTTTTTTTAAATGTACACTACTGTTACACCAGATATGAGTTGCACTGGGGTGACACTGTGCCCTGGCAGGCAGGCACTGAAACGCACACGTTTGAAGAAAACTGACTGCTATTATTTAAAACAGTCAAAAAAGTTGTTTTTTTTTTAAATCAACACTACTGTTACACCAGATATGAGTTGCACTGGGGTGACACTGTGCCCTGGCAGGCAGGCACTGAAACGCACACGTGTGAAGGAAACTGACTGCTATTATTTAACACAGTGAAAAAAGTGTTGTTTTTTTTAAATCTACACTACTGTTACACCAGATATGAGTTGCACTGGGGTGACACTGTGCCCTGGCAGGCAGGCACTGAAATGCACACGTGTGAAGGAAACTGACTGCTATTATTTAATACAGTCAAAAAAGTGTTTTTTTTAAATCTACACTACTGTTACACCAGATATGAGTTGCACTGGGGTGACAGTGTGCCCTGGCAGGCAGGCAGGCACTGAAACGCACAAGTGTGATGGAAACTGACTGCTATTATTTAACACAGTCAAAAAAGTGTTGTTGTTTTTTTTTTTAAATCTACACTACTGTTACACCAGATATGAGTTGCACTGGGGTGACACTGTGCCCTGGCAGGCAGGCACTGAAACGCAAACGTGTGAAGGAAACTGACTGCTATTATTTAACACAGTCAAAAAAGTGTTGTTTTTTTTTAAATCTACACTACTGTTACACCAGATATGAGTGGTGGCACTGGGCAAGTGGGCACAGTATACGCTGTGAGCCTGACACACACGCTGGCAGGCAGGCAACTGCAATTAGATTACACAGGAAAAAAAAAAGCAGCCCTAAAAAGGGTTTTTTGTGGTGCTGTCCTTACAGCAGAGATCAGATGAGTCCTTCAGGACTGTAGTGGACACTGAATACACTAGCCTAGCTATCAATTTCCCTATTATTCAGCATCAGCTACACTGTCCCTCCTCTCCCTAAGAATGCAGCTTCCTAGGTTAAGCTTTCAACTAAAGAATACCAAGAGAACAAAGCAAAATTGGTGATAAAAGTAAATTGGAAAATTGTTTAAAATTACATGCTCTATCTGAATCATGAAAGTTTATTTTGGCCTAGACTGTCCCTTTAACGCACCGCAAACAACCGCAAACAGTCCATTTGCACAACCGCAAACTCCCCATTTGCACAAGGTTGGATACCAAGCTAACCATGTCCCGTTCCTTGTCCTCACTGATGTCATTGAAGATCTCTTCCTCAACCCAGCCACGTACAACACCAAGGGTCCCCAAAAGGTGACAACAAGCCCCCTGGGACGCCTGCTGTGTTTGGTCTTCCACCTCCTCAAAGCCACCTTCCTCCTCTCACTCCTCTTCTTCAGACTCCTCTCTCTGCGTTGCCTCTCTCTGCATTATTATAAGGTGTGTTAAGTAGTACTATTCCTATCAGTTTAATCCCTGTTACGTTCCCTATCAGGGGACGTGTATATGGCATCGATTTTAGGAACCGGGAGATGGAAAAAGATGCTTGGTCGGTCCATCCTGCTTCATATTTGGGGCACTGCGCGTGCAATCTAATGTGCCACCAGATAGGAGTGGTGTGTTAAGTAGTACTATTCTTATCAGTTTAATCCCTGTTATGTCCCCTATCAGGGGACGTGTATATGGCATCGATTTTAGGAACCGGAGATGGAAAAAGATGCTTGGTCGGTCTTCCTACTTCAAATTTGGGGCACTGCGCGTGCAATCTAATGTGCCACCAGATAGGAGTGGTGTGTTACATAGTACTATTCTTATCAGTTTAATCCCTGTTACATCCCCTATCAGGGGACGTGTATATGGCATCGATTTTAGGAACCGGGAGATGGAAAAAGATGCTTGGTCGGTCCTCCTACTTCAAATTTGGGGCACTGCGTGTGCAATCTAATGTACCACCAGATGGGAGTGGTGTGTTAAGTAGTTCTATTCTTATCAGTTTAATCCCTGTTACGTCCATGTGTGTAATGCTGCCTGACTGAGACATATCCCTGTTATCTACATCCTCTGGCAATAATGGTTGCGCATCACTATCACTCATTTCTTCCAACTGATGTGTAAATAACTCCTCTGACAGATCAAGTGAAGCGGCTGTGGTGCTAGAGTTGGTGGTGGCAGCAGGCGGGCGAGTGGTAACTTGAGAGGTGCCCAAAGCTAAGCTGGAGGAGGATGGTGCGTCAAGGTTCCAAGCGGAAGCTGTAGAAGATTGGGTGTCCTGTGTTAGCCAGTCAACTATGTCCTCAGAACTGTTCGAGTTCGGGGTACGTGGCCTCTGAAACTGGGCATTATTCTAGGGCCAAAGGGAATCACAGCACCACGAACACGACGGCCCCTGCGGGGTGGCCTGCCTCTGCCTGTCATTTTTTTTTCCGATTAGTGGTACTATACGGACAAGGTAATGTGACAACAGATATGAGTGGCACTGTGCACTGGCAGAAGTTGGCAGAGTAGACGCTGTAGGCCTGACACACACGCTTGCAGACAACTAACTGCTATTCAATCTATTACAGTCAAAATTGTATTTTTTTTTTAAATGTACACTACTGTTACACCAGATATGAGTTGCACTGGGGTGACACTGTGCCCTGGCAGGCACTGAAACGCACACGTGTGAAGGAAACTGACTGCTATTATTTAACACAGTCAAAAAAGTGTTGTTTTTTTTAAATGTATTGTACACTACTGTTATACCAGATATGAGTTGCACTAGGGTGACACTGTGCCCTGGCAGGCAGGCACTGAAACGCACACGTGTGAAGGAAACTGACTGCTATTATTTAACACAGTCAAAAAAGTGTTGTTTTTTTTAAATCTACACTACTGTTACACCAGATATGAGTTGCACTGGGGTGACACTGTGCCCTGGCAGGCAGGCACTGAAGCGCACACGTGTGAAGGAAACTGACTGCTATTATTTAACACAGTCAAAAAAGTGTTGTTGTTTTTTAAATCTACACTACTGTTACACCAGAAATGAGTTGCACTGGGGTGACACTGTGCCCTGGCAGGCAGGCAGGCAGGCACTGAAGCGCACACGTGTGAAGGAAACTGACTGCTATTATTTAACACAGTCAAAAAAGTGTTTTTTTTTTTTTTTAAATCTACACTACTGTTACACCAGATATGAGTTGCACTGGGGTGACACTGTGCCCTGGCAGGCAGGCAGGCACTGAAACGCACACGTGTGAAGGAAACTGACTGCTATTATTTAACACAGTCAAAAAAGTGTTGTTTTTTTTTAAATGTACACTACTGTTACACCAGATATGAGTTGCACTGGGGTGACACTGTGCCCTGGCAGGCAGGCACTGAAACGCACACGTGTGAAGGAAACTGCTATTATTTAACACAGTCAAAAAAGTCTTGTTTTTTAAAAAATCTACACTACTGTTACACCAGATATGAGTTGCACTGGGGTGACACTGTGCCCTGGCAGGCAGGCACTGAAACACACACATGTGAAGAAAACTGACTGCTATTATTTAACACAGTCAAAAAAGTGTTTTTTTTTTTTTAAATCTACACTACTGTTACACCAGATATGAGTTGCACTGGGGTGACACTGTGCCCTGGCAGGCACTGAAACGCACACGTGTGAAGGAGACTGACTGCTATTATTTAACACTGTCAAAAAAGTGTTGTTTTTTTTAAATGTACACTACTGTTACACCAGATATGAGTTGCACTGGGGTGACACTGTGCCCTGGCAGGCAGGCACTGAAACGCACACGTGTGAAGGAAAATGACTGCTATTATTTAACACAGTCAAAAAAGTGTTGTTTTTTTAAATCTACACACTACTGTTACACCAGATATGAGTTGCACTAGGGTGACACTGTGCCCTGGCAGGCAGGCACTGAAATGCACATGTGTGAAGGAAACTGACTGCTATTATTTAACACAGTGAAAAAAATGTTGTTTTTTTAAATCTAAACTACTGTTACACCAGATATGAGTTGCACTGGGGTGACACTGTGCCCTGGCAGGCACTGAAATGCACACGTGTGAAGGAAACTGACTGCTATTATTTAACACAGTCAAAAAAGTGGGTTTTTCTAAATGTACACTACTGTTACACCAGATATGAATTGCACTGGGGTGACATTGTGCCCTGGCAGGCAGGAAACTAAACGCACACGTGTGAAGGAAACTGACTGCTATTATTTAACACAGTCAAAAAAGTGTTTTTTTTTTTTTTTTAAATGTACACTACTGTTACACCAGATATGAGTTGCACTGGGGTGACACTGTGCCCTGGCTGGCAGGCACTGAAACGCACACGTGTGAAGGAAACTGACTGCTATTATTTAACACAGTCAAAAAAGTGTTTGTTTTTGTTTTTTTTAAATGTACACTACTGTTACACCAGATATGAGTTGCACTGGGGTGACACTGTGCCCTGGCAGGCAGGCACTGAAACTCACACGTGTAAAGGAAACTGACTGCTATTATTTAACACAGTCAAAAAAGTGTTTTTTTTTTAAAATCTACACACTACTGTTACACCAGATATGAGTTGCACTGGGGTGACACTGTGCCCTGGCAGGCAGGCACTGAAATGCACATGTGTGAAGGAAACTGACTGCTATTATTTAACACAGTCAAAAAAGTGTTGTTGTTTTTTAAATCTACACTACTGTTACACCAGATATGAGTTGCACTGGGGTGACACTGTGCCCTGGCAGGCAGGCACTGAAACGCACACGTGTGAAGGAAAATGACTGCTATTATTTAACACAGTCAAAAAAGTCTTGTTTTTTTAAATCTACACACTACTGTTACACCAGATATGAGTTGCACTAGGGTGACACTGTGCCCTGGCAGGCAGGCACTGAAACGCACATGTGTGAAGGAAACTGACTGCTATTATTTAACACAGTGAAAAAAATGTTGTTTTTTTAAATCTAAACTACTGTTACACCATATATGAGTTGCACTGGGGTGACACTGTGCCCTGGCAGGCACTGAAATGCACACGTGTGAAGGAAACTGACTGCTATTATTTAACACAGTCAAAAAAGTGGGTTTTTCTAAATGTACACTACTGTTACACCAGATATGAATTGCACTGGGGTGACATTGTGCCCTGGCAGGCAGGAAACTAAACGCACACGTGTGAAGGAAACTGACTGCTATTATTTAACACAGTCAAAAAAGTGTTTTGTTTTTTTTTTAAATCTACACTACTGTTACACCAGATATGAGTTGCACTGGGGTGACACTGTGCCCTGGCAGGCAGGCACTGAAATGCACACGTGTGAAGGAAACTGACTGCTATTATTTAACACAGTCAAAAAAGTGTTGTTTTTTTAAATGTACACTACTGTTACACCAGATATGAGTTGCACTGTGGTGACACTGTGCCCTGGCAGGCAGGCACTGAAACACACACGTGTGAAGGAAACTGACTGTTATTATTTAACACAGTCAAAAAAGTGTTGTTTTTTTTAAATGTACACTACTGTTACACCAGATATGAGTTGCACTGGGGTGACACTGTGCCCTGGCAGGCAGGCACTGAAACGCACACGTGTGAAGGAAACTGACTGCTATTATTTAACACAGTCAAAAAAGTGTTGTTTTTTTATAAATCTACACTACTGTTACACCAGATATGAGTTGCACTGGGGTGACACTGTGCCCTGGCAGGCAGGCACTGAAACGCACACATGTGAAGGAAACTGACTGCTATTATTTAACACAGTCAAAAAAGTGTTTTTTTTTTTTTAAATCTACACTACTGTTACATCAGATATGAGTTGCACTGGGGTGACACTGTGCCCTGGCAGGCAGGCACTGAAACGCACACGTGTGAAGGAAACTGACTGCTATTATTTAACACAGTGAAAAAAGTGTTGTTTTTTTTACTACTGTTACACCA
Source organism: Bombina bombina (assembly GCF_027579735.1). Lineage (NCBI taxonomy): Eukaryota > Metazoa > Chordata > Amphibia > Anura > Bombinatoridae > Bombina > Bombina bombina. The sequence continues at coordinate 1,083,541,809 of NC_069504.1, forward strand.
GATATGAGTTGCACTGGGGTGACACTGTGCCCTGGCAGGCAGGCACTGAAACGCACACGTGTGAAGGAAACTGACTGCTATTATTTAACACAGTGAAAAAAATTTTGTTTTTTTAAATCTAAACTACTGTTACACCAGATATGAGTTGCACTGGGGTGACACTGTGCCCTGGCAGGCACTGAAATGCACACGTGTGAAGGAAACTGACTGCTATTATTTAACACAGTCATAAAAGTGGGTTTTTCTAAATGTACACTACTGTTACACCAGATATGAATTGCACTGGGGTGACATTGTGCCCTGGCAGGCAGGAAACTAAACGCACACGTGTGAAGGAAACTGACTGCTATTATTTAACACAGTCAAAAAAGTGTTTTTTTTTTTTTTAAATCTACACTACTGTTACACCAGATATGAGTTGCACTGGGGTGACACTGTGCCCTGGCAGGCAGGCACTGAAATGCACACGTGTGAAGGAAACTGACTGCTATTATTTAACACAGTCAAAAAAGTGTTGTTTTTTTAAATGTACACTACTGTTACACCAGATATGAGTTGCACTGTGGTGACACTGTGCCCTGGCAGGCAGGCACTGAAACACACACGTGTGAAGGAAACTGACTGTTATTATTTAACACAGTCAAAAAAGTGTTGTTTTTTTTAAATGTACACTACTGTTACACCAGATATGAGTTGCACTGGGGTGACACTGTGCCCTGGCAGGCAGGCACTGAAACGCACACGTGTGAAGGAAACTGACTGCTATTATTTAACACAGTCAAAAAAGTGTTGTTTTTTTTTAAATCTACACTACTGTTACACCAGATATGAGTTGCACTGGGGTGATACTGTGCCCTGGCAGGCAGGCACTGAAACGCACACATGTGAAGGAAACTGACTGCTATTATTTAACACAGTCAAAAAAGTGTTTTTTTTTTTTAAATCTACACTACTGTTACATCAGATATGAGTTGCACTGGGGTGACACTGTGCCCTGGCAGGCAGGCACTGAAACGCACACGTGTGAAGGAAACTGACTGCTATTATTTAACACAGTGAAAAAAGTGTTGTTTTTTTTTACTACTGTTACACCAGATATGAGTTGCACTGGGGTGACACTGTGCCCTGGCAGGCAGGCACTGAAACGCACACGTGTGAAGGAAACTGACTGCTATTATTTAACACAGTCAAAAAAGTGTTGTTTTTTTAAATGTACACTACTGTTACACCAGATATGAGTTGCACTGGGGTGACACTGTGCCCTGGCAGGCAGGCACTGAAACACACACATGTGAAGAAAACTGACTGCTATTATTTAACACAGTCAAAAAAGTGTTTTTTTTTTTTTTAAATCTACACTACTGTTACACCAGATATGAGTTGCACTGGGGTGACACTGTGCCCTGGCAGGCACTGAAACGCACACGTGTGAAGGAGACTGACTGCTATTATTTAACACTGTCAAAAAAGTGTTGTTTTTTTTAAATGTACACTACTGTTACACCAGATATGAGTTGCACTGGGGTGACACTGTGCCCTGGCAGGCAGGCACTGAAACGCACACGTGTGAAGGAAAATGACTGCTATTATTTAACACAGTCAAAAAAGTGTTGTTTTTTTAAATCTACACACTACTGTTACACCAGATATGAGTTGCACTAGGGTGACACTGTGCCCTGGCAGGCAGGCACTGAAATGCACATGTGTGAAGGAAACTGACTGCTATTATTTAACACAGTGAAAAAAATGTTGTTTTTTTAAATCTAAACTACTGTTACACCAGATATGAGTTGCACTGGGGTGACACTGTGCCCTGGCAGGCACTGAAATGCACACGTGTGAAGGAAACTGACTGCTATTATTTAACACAGTCAAAAAAGTGGGTTTTTCTAAATGTACACTACTGTTACACCAGATATGAATTGCACTGGGGTGACATTGTGCCCTGGCAAGCAGGAAACTAAACGCACACGTGTGAAGGAAACTGACTGCTATTATTTAACACAGTCAAAAAAGTGTTTTTTGTTTTTTTTTAAATGTACACTACTGTTACACCAGATATGAGTTGCACTGGGGTGACACTGTGCCCTGGCTGGCAGGCACTGAAACGCACACGTGTGAAGGAAACTGACTGCTATTATTTAACACAGTCAAAAAAGTGTTTGTTTTTGTTTTTTTTAAATGTACACTACTGTTACACCAGATATGAGTTGCACTGGGGTGACACTGTGCCCTGGCAGGCAGGCACTGAAACTCACACGTGTAAAGGAAACTGACTGCTATTATTTAACACAGTCAAAAAAGTGTTTTTTTTTTTAAATCTACACACTACTGTTACACCAGATATGAGTTGCACTGGGGTGACACTGTGCCCTGGCAGGCAGGCACTGAAATGCACATGTGTGAAGGAAACTGACTGCTATTATTTAACACAGTCAAAAAAGTGTTGTTGTTTTTTAAATCTACACTACTGTTACACCAGATATGAGTTGCACTGGGGTGACACTGTGCCCTGGCAGGCAGGCACTGAAACGCACACGTGTGAAGGAAAATGACTGCTATTATTTAACACAGTCAAAAAAGTCTTGTTTTTTTAAATCTACACACTACTGTTACACCAGATATGAGTTGCACTAGGGTGACACTGTGCCCTGGCAGGCAGGCACTGAAACGCACATGTGTGAAGGAAACTGACTGCTATTATTTAACACAGTGAAAAAAATGTTGTTTTTTTAAATCTAAACTACTGTTACACCATATATGAGTTGCACTGGGGTGACACTGTGCCCTGGCAGGCACTGAAATGCACACGTGTGAAGGAAACTGACTGCTATTATTTAACACAGTCAAAAAAGTGGGTTTTTCTAAATGTACACTACTGTTACACCAGATATGAATTGCACTGGGGTGACATTGTGCCCTGGCAGGCAGGAAACTAAACGCACACGTGTGAAGGAAACTGACTGCTATTATTTAACACAGTCAAAAAAGTGTTTTGTTTTTTTTTTAAATCTACACTACTGTTACACCAGATATGAGTTGCACTGGGGTGACACTGTGCCCTGGCAGGCAGGCACTGAAATGCACACGTGTGAAGGAAACTGACTGCTATTATTTAACACAGTCAAAAAAGTGTTGTTTTTTTAAATGTACACTACTGTTACACCAGATATGAGTTGCACTGTGGTGACACTGTGCCCTGGCAGGCAGGCACTGAAACACACACGTGTGAAGGAAACTGACTGTTATTATTTAACACAGTCAAAAAAGTGTTGTTTTTTTTAAATGTACACTACTGTTACACCAGATATGAGTTGCACTGGGGTGACACTGTGCCCTGGCAGGCAGGCACTGAAACGCACACGTGTGAAGGAAACTGACTGCTATTATTTAACACAGTCAAAAAAGTGTTGTTTTTTTTTAAATCTACACTACTGTTACACCAGATATGAGTTGCACTGGGGTGACACTGTGCCCTGGCAGGCAGGCACTGAAACGCACACATGTGAAGGAAACTGACTGCTATTATTTAACACAGTCAAAAAAGTGTTTTTTTTTTTTTAAATCTACACTACTGTTACATCAGATATGAGTTGCACTGGGGTGACACTGTGCCCTGGCAGGCAGGCACTGAAACGCACACGTGTGAAGGAAACTGACTGCTATTATTTAACACAGTGAAAAAAGTGTTGGTTTTTTTACTACTGTTACACCAGATATGAGTTGCACTGGGGTGACACTGTGCCCTGGCAGGCAGGCACTGAAACGCACACGTGTGAAGGAAACTGACTGCTATTATTTAACACAGTGAAAAAAATGTTGTTTTTTTAAATCTAAACTACTGTTACACCAGATATGAGTTGCACTGGGGTGACACTGTGCCCTGGCAGGCACTGAAATGCACACGTGTGAAGGAAACTGACTGCTATTATTTAACACAGTCATAAAAGTGGGTTTTTCTAAATGTACACTACTGTTACACCAGATATGAATTGCACTGGGGTGACATTGTGCCCTGGCAGGCAGGAAACTAAACGCACACGTGTGAAGGAAACTGACTGCTATTATTTAACACAGTCAAAAAAGTGTTTTTTTTTTTTTTTTAAATCTACACTACTGTTACACCAGATATGAGTTGCACTGGGGTGACACTGTGCCCTGGCAGGCAGGCACTGAAATGCACACGTGTGAAGGAAACTGACTGCTATTATTTAACACAATCAAAAAAGTGTTGTTTTTTTAAATGTACACTACTGTTACACCAGATATGAGTTGCACTGTGGTGACACTGTGCCCTGGCAGGCAGGCACTGAAACACACACGTGTGAAGGAAACTGACTGTTATTATTTAACACAGTCAAAAAAGTGTTGTTTTTTTTAAATGTACACTACTGTTACACCAGATATGAGTTGCACTGGGGTGACACTGTGCCCTGGCAGGCAGGCACTGAAACGCACACGTGTGAAGGAAACTGACTGCTATTATTTAACACAGTCAAAAAAGTGTTGTTTTTTTTTAAATCTACACTACTGTTACACCAGATATGAGTTGCACTGGGGTGACACTGTGCCCTGGCAGGCAGGCACTGAAACGCACACATGTGAAGGAAACTGACTGCTATTATTTAACACAGTCAAAAAAGTGTTTTTTTTTTTTTAAATCTACACTACTGTTACATCAGATATGAGTTGCACTGGGGTGACACTGTGCCCTGGCAGGCAGGCACTGAAACGCACACGTGTGAAGGAAACTGACTGCTATTATTTAACACAGTGAAAAAAGTGTTGTTTTTTTTTACTACTGTTACACCAGATATGAGTTGCACTGGGGTGACACTGTGCCCTGGCAGGCAGGCACTGAAACGCACACGTGTGAAGGAAACTGACTGCTATTATTTAACCCAGTCAAAAAAAGTGTTGTTTTTTTTTTTAAATGTACACTATTGTTACACCAGATATGAGTTGCACTAGGGTGACACAGTACCCTGGCAGGCAGGCACTGAAACGCACATGTGTGAAGGAAACTGACTGCTATTATTTAACACAGTCAAAAAAGTCTTGTTTTTTTTTTTAATCTACACTACTGTTACACCAGATATGAGTTGCACTGGGATGACACTGTGCCCTGGCAGGCAGGCACTGAAACGCACACGTGTGAAGGAAACTGACTGCTATTATTTAACACAGTCAAAAAAGTGTTTTTTTTTTTTAAATGTACACTACTGTTACACCAGATATGAGTTGCACTGGGGTGACATTGAGCCCTGGCTTGCAGGCACTGAAACGCACACGTGTGAAGGAAACTGACTGCTATTATTTAACACAGTCAAAAAAGTGTTTGTTTTTGTTTTTTTTAAATCTACACTACTGTTACACCAGATATGAGTTGCACTGGGGAGACACTGTGCCCTGGCAGGCAGGCACTGAAACGCACACGTGTGAAGGAAACTGACTGCTATTATTTAACACAGTGAAAAAAGTGTTGTTTTTTTTCAATTTACACTACTGTTACACCAGATATGAGTCGCACTGGGGTGACACTGTGCCCTGGCAGGCACTGAAACGCACACGTGTGAAGGAAACTGACTGATATTATTTAACACAGTCAAAAAAGTGTGTGTTTTTTTTAAATGTACACTACTGTTACACCAGATATGAGTTGCACTGGGGTGACACTGTGCCCTGGCAGGCAGGCACTGAAACGCACACGTGTGAAGAAAACTGACTGCTATTATTTAACACAGTCAAAAAAGTTTTTTTTTTTAAATCAACACTACTGTTACACCAGATATGAGTTGCACTGGGGTGACACTGTGCCCTGGCAGGCAGGCACTGAAACGCACACGTGTGAAGGAAACTGACTGCTATTATTTAACACAGTGAAAAAAGTGTTGTTTTTTTTAAATCTACACTACTGTTACACCAGATATGAGTTGCACTGGGGTGACACTGTGCCCTGGCAGGCAGGCACTGAAATGCACACGTGTGAAGGAAACTGACTGCTATTATTTAACACAGTCAAAAAAGTGTTTTTTTTAAATCTACACTACTGTTACACCAGATATGAGTTGCACTGGGGTGACAGTGTGCCCTGGCAGGCAGGCACTGAAACGCACAAGTGTGATGGAAACTGACTGCTATTATTTAACACAGTCAAAAAAGTGTTGGTTTTTTTTTTTTTTAAATCTACACTACTGTTACACCAGATATGAGTTGCACTGGGGTGACACTGTGCCCTGGCAGGCAGGCACTGAAACGCAAACGTGTGAAGGAAACTGACTGCTATTATTTAACACAGTCAAAAAAGTGTTGTTTTTTTTTAAATCTACACTACTGTTACACCAGATATGAGTGGTGGCACTGGGCAAGTGGGCACAGTATACGCTGTGAGCCTGACACACACGCTGGCAGGCAGGCAACTGCAATTAGATTACACAGGAAAAAAAAAAAAAAGCAGCCCTAAAAAGGGTTTTTTTGTGGTGCTGTCCTTACAGCAGAGATCAGATGAGTCCTTCAGGACTGTAGTGGACACTGAATACACTAGCCTAGCTATCAATTTCCCTATTATTCAGCATCAGCTACACTGTCCCTCCTCTCCCTAAGAATGCAGCTTCCGAATGAATCTAAAATGGATGCTGCCCAGGAGGTAGGAGGGTCTGGGAGGGAGGGTCTGCTGCTGATTGGCTGGAATGTGCCTGCTGACTGTGAGGTACAGGGTCAAAGTATTACTCAATGATTACGAATAGGGGCTATGTTCGCCGGGAACTATTCACCGGTGAACTATTCGCGACATCACTACTTAAATTATTTGGGTGTTTCTATTGGCTTTCTAGTGGATTTTGAAAACCCTGCAAAAAAACTTTCGGCGAGATTACGAGTCTTGCTTTTTTACCTTAAAAAGCAGCGTTGAGAGGTCCCAACGCTGCTTTTCAACCTCCGCTGGTATTACGAGTCTGGCAGGTACAGGTGTACCGCTCACTTTTTTTCCGCGTCTTGAGCATACCGCAAATCCCCTTACGTCAATTGCGTATCCTATCTTTTTAATGGGATTTGCCTAATGCTGGTATTACGAGTCTTGGAAGAAGTGAGCGGTAGACCCTCTCCTGTCAAGACTGATACCGCATTTAAAAGTCAGTAGTTAAGAGTTTTATGGGCTAACGCCGTAACATTAAACACTCTTAACTAAAGTGATAAAAAGTACACTAACACCCGTAAACTACCTATTAACCCCTAAACCGAGCCCCCCCCCCCACATCGGAAACATTTAAATAAAGTTTTTAATCCCTAATCTTCCAACCGGACATCGCCCCCACTTTAATAAATATATTGACCCCTAAACTGCCGCACTCCCGCCTCACAAACACTAGTTACATTTTATTAACCCCTATTGGCTGATCCAATCAGCCAATAGAATGCAAGCTCAATTCTATTGGCTGATTGGATCAGCCAAAAGGATTTTTTCTACCTCTATTCCGATTGGCTGATAGAATCCTATCAGACAATCAGAATTCAAGTGATGCCATCTTGGATGACGTCATTTAAAGGAACCTTCATTCGTCGGAAGAAGAGGATGCTCCATGTCGGCTGGCTTTAAGATGGACCTGCTCCGCTCCGTATGGATGAAGATAGAAGATGCCGCCTGGATGAAGACTTCTGCTTGTCTGGAGGTCCTCTTCTGCCCGGATCGGATGAAGACTTCTGCCCTTCTGGAGGACCACTTGTGCCCAGCTGGGTGAAGACGGCTCAAGGTAGGGTGATCTTCAAGGGGTTAGTGTTAGGTTTTATTAAGGGGGGATTGGGTGGGTTTTAGAGTAGGGTTAGGTGTGTGGGTGGTGGGTTTCAATGTTGGGGGGGTATTGTTTTTTTTTTTACAGGTGAAAGAGCTGATTACTTTGGGGCAATGCCCCTCAAAAAGCCCTTTTAAGGGCTATTTGTAATTTAGTATAGGGTAGGGAATTTTTTTTTTTTTTTATTATTTTTTTTTTTTGTACTTTAGTTTATTTTATTTAATTGTATTTAATTGTAGTTAGTTTAGGGAATTAATTTAATTATAGTGTAGTGTTAGGTGCTAGGTTAGGTATAATTGTAATGTTTCGGTACGTTTCTGCCTATTGTGGGCCTCGTCAGTGAGGTGCAACCATATCCCTCTAGGCATACTGAGCAACGGGTTCACGTCTGGATTCCCGCATCACAATTAAGGAGACTTCCCTAATTGTCATAATTTGCATAAATAAAAAGAGAGAAGCGGGGCTGGACTGTACTGTGAAGTCAGGATCAGACTAATATGCTACAGGAAAGTTCTTCTCTGTGAAAGGCACATATTGAGCAAAAAGAGGCTGCTTCTAGGGTGGTAACTAGCCATACAACAAGCTATTATGCTATTGTTCATTCCCAGGTTGAGCGCTTCTCTCTTTTTATTTATGCAAATCATGACATTTGGGGAATTCTCCCTAAGTGTGATGCGGGAGTCCAGACGTGGACCCGTTGCTCAGTGTGCCTAGAGGGATATGGCTGCACCTCACTGACGAGGCCCACAATAGGCCGAAATGATCAGCTTAGGTTGCTTCTCGGGCCTTTGGCTTGGTTTAAGTGCAGTTTTCTGTGCTTGGTCTTGGTTGAAAGATTTGCTGCCTGGAGACCTGCTCCTTTGACCTGGGGTCCTTTCCCTTTTGGGTTTGGGCTCCTGCTGCTATTGGGGGGGTGGCTACTCCTTAGGCGTAGAGCAACTGGGTAGTAGGGCCGTCCCCTTGGCCTTGTGGCATCATCCCTGGACTTCAGCCACATGCTGCTTTTGGGGGGGCGCTCTGAAATTCAGCCTAAAGAGGCAATAGGGCAAATATGGCTACCAATGTGCCAAATGTTCCCCATACACTTCGGTTGTTGATTTCTGAGGACTTTCGAGAGAAGATTGGTTTGGCTCATGTCCAGCAGGTGGTTTTGGAGGGTGTTTTGAATATGCCAAGAGCAAGTTTGCATTGTGTTCAGTCATTCCCTAAAAGAGGGATTTTTGATGTGGCTTTCACAGATCAGCATTATTTACAGATCTGCTATCAACGGACTATTGATATGGCTGCTGCTCCAGAGTTGGTTGGCATGAAATTTGTTGCCTGTGTGCAGAGGGAGAGAAGAATCCCGGTGACAGTACATATGTACAACCCTTGGGTCACTGATGTGGAAATTCGTCTGTTTCTTTGTCGCTACTTTGATGATGTTCAAGGGGGTAGCAAGCTGAAGAATCAGTTTGGGACTTTCAATGGAAAGCGCAGGTTCTGGGTGCGGTTTGTGCCAGATGAATTAGGTATTGGTGGAAAGAAACACCCTCCACAGACTTTTGCCATTGGTGGAAATAGAGGTTTCCTATACTATGATGACATGCCTCTTTTTTGCCGTAATTGCAACCTGTTTGGTCACATTGCTGAAAATTGTCCAGGTGCCAGATGTCGAAATTGCGGTGAGGAGGATCATCTTGTTGCCCACTGTAGTAAACGCCGGACCTGTGACCTGTGTGGTTCTTCAAGTCATCTGTGCAGGATGTGTCCTTTGATGATGTTGCAGGGGCTTGATAGAGTGAAGCCTTCCTATGCTGATGTTGCAAAAAAACATCTTCAGTTGCAGTTGAGCCATCTGTGAATGAGGAGGAGGTCTCTGATGAGGCATTGAACTCTATATTATCTCTTTTGTGTAAGAAATCTGCAGTTGGGGTCCCTGTCGGAGAGGTGTCTGATGCTCCTGTGTTGGTTCCTGTGGCTGAGAAGGTGGAGGAAGCCCAATCTCATCTTCAGGAGGTGGATCTTGCTACATCTAATGTGATAGCTGCTTCAGATGTTCTTGAAGCCCTGTTGCCCAATTCTGTGGATGATACTGTTGCTGTTCCTGGGACAGAGAATTTTTCCTTCACTGAGTCATCTTATGATCCTGCTCCTGATGCTGTTCTTGGTGACGGGGAGAACATTGATTGGTCTGCTGTCGTGTCCTCTAGTTCTGAGGAGGATATGGACACTGAAGGGAAAAAATCTGCCTCCGAGTGAAAAAAAGATGCGGATTCTGATGGATGGGAGAGTCCTGATTTGGATCTTCCAGTAGTTAAGGGTGCAGATCCAGATACTACAAGTGATGCTGACTCTTTAATTTCAGAGTTTCCTTCTGTCTCTACTAAAGACATTCCTTCTGACTCAAACCAGTGTATAGGTGACTTTTCTGATGCCTCTTCTGTTGGTTATCTAGATAAAAGAGATGTGAACCAACTTGCTGAAGCTACTGGTTATGAGGCTGGCAAGGGGGAGCCTAAGAGGTCGGAACCAATCAGCCAATCGGATTGAACTTGAATCTGATTGGCTGATTCAATCAGCCAATCAGATTTTTCTACCTTAATTCCGATTGGCTGATAGAATCCTATCAGCCAATCAGAATTCGGCGGACGCCATCTTGGATGACATCATTTAAAGGAACCTCATTCGTCGGGAAGTCGTCGTGCCGGAAGGATGCTCCGCGGCGGAGGAGCGAAGTAAGAAGATTGAAGATGCCGATTTGCTTGAAGACGTCGCCGATGGAAAAAGACTCTCTGCCACTGGCTTCAAGACATCGCCCGGATGGAAGAAGACTTCACTGCCGCTTGCTGGAACACATCGCCTGGATCGGATGAGGAGTTCGGCCCGGCTGGGTGAATACAAGGTAGGGTGATCTTCAGGGGGCTAGTGTTAGGTTTATTTAAGGGGGGTTTGGGTTAGATTTGGGGTATGTGGGTGGTGGGTTGTAATGTTGGGGGGTGGTATTGTGTTTTTTTTTGCAGGCAAAAGAGCAGTTTTCTTTGGGGCATGCACCCACAAAAGGCCCTTTTAAGGGCTGGTAAGGTAAAAGAGCTTTGAACTATTTTTAATTTAGAATAGGGTAGGGAATTTTTTTTATTTTGGGGGTTTATTATTTTATTAGGGGGCTTAGAATAAGTGTAATTAGCTTAACAATCTTGTAATCTTTTTTTTATTTTTTGTAATTTAGTGGGGGTTTTTTTTGTAATTTAGTTTAGTTTATTTAATTGTATTTTTAGATAGATATTTGTAGTTTATTTAATTTATTGATAGTGTAGGTGTATTTGTAACTTAGGTTAGGATTTATTTTACAGGTAATTGGGTAATTATTTTAACTAGGTAGCTATTAAATAGGTAATAACTATTTAATAGCTATTATACCTAGTTAAAATAATTAACAATTTACCTGTAAAATAAATATAAACCCTAACATAGCTATAATTTAATTATTAATTACATTGTAGCTATCTTAGGGTTTATTTTATAGGTAAGTATTTAGATTTAAATAGGAATATTTTAGTTTATAATATGAATTATATTTATTTCATAAGAATTTAGTTAGGGGTGTTAGGGTTAGATAGAGTTAATATAGTTTATATAAATACTATAGTAACTATATTAACTATATTAACCCTAATATAATTAGGGTTAATATAGTTAATATATATAATGTAATAACTATATTAACTATAATATACTTAGGGTTAATATAGATAATAGAGCTGGCGGCGGGGTAGGTAGATTAAATTAGGGGTTAATCATTTTAATATAGATGGCGGCATTGTAAGGGGTTCACATTAGGGGATAGATCAGTTAGATGGTGGCGGTTTTAGGGGCTCACAGTAGGTGGTTAGTTTATGTAGATGGCGACGGTTTAGGGGTTAAATACTTTATTAGGGATTGCGGTGGGGGATCGCGGTTGACAGGGAGATAGACATTGCGCATGCGTTAGGTGTTTGGTTTTATTTAGCAGATTGCGGTTGACAGGGAGATAGACATTGCGCATGCGTTAGGTGTTAGGTTTTATTTAGCAGATCGCGGTTGACAGGGAGATAGACATTGCGCATGCGTTAGGTGTTAGGTTTATTTTAGCAGATCGCGGTTGACAGGGAGATAGACATTGCGCATGCGTTAGGTGTTAGGTTTATTTTAGCAGCCAGTTTAGGGAGTTACGGGGCTCCAATAGTCAGCGTAAGGCTTCTTACGGCTGCTTTTTGTGGCGAGGTGAAAATGGAGTAAGATTTCTCCATTTTCGCCACGTAAGTCCTTACGCTGTATATTGGATACCAAACTGCGCGGGTTTGGTATACCTGCCTATGGCCCAAAAAACTACGGGCGACGGCAGAAATATACGCGCGTAACTTCTAGGTTATGCCGTATATAGGATACCAAACCCGTGCAAATATTGGCGTCGCCAGCTTTTGCGGGCGACAATTTTTATCGGATCGACCCCATGGTCCTAAAGTATTGTCTTGTTCTTCTGATAGGAATGGGGGGGGTGGGAGTTTTGTTTAAGGGGTTTAGTTTTTCTATCCTTAATGTAGTTCATATTGTCCCAGGTCAGGTACTTTTGGTTAGTTTTAGTTTTTGTGGGACTGTTTTTCATTTATTTAATGTATATGCTTCTCCAAATAGGGTAGAACGTTTGCTTAATTTTGAAACTTTAAAGTTTTTTCTGCCAGGTCGAGAGCCAACGTTTTTGGTTGGGGATTTTAATTGTATTATTAAGAATGGGGACAGAGAGGGTGGGAGTGATTGTAGTGTGGATAGCTCAGGGAAGTTTTTACTTGATTTGCTTAAATCTTTCGGTTTGAAGGATGCCTTTGGGTCTGTTTCTTTTTCAGGGGAGGGTTTTACTTTCTTTAGTGATAGTGGTGGGATAAAATCTCGAATTGATTTTTGTTTTTTATCTAAATTTTTATGTGTTGATGATTTTTCTTTAAAGCGGATGCCCTTTACGTATCATGCCTTTTTGATGTGTAAGGTGAATTGTGTTTTGAAGATCAAGTATGGTAAGGGTGTTTGGAAACTGAATGTGGATTTGTTAGAAGATGAGAAGTTTAAGCGTCAGTTTGTTTGGATGTATGAAAGGTGGCATGAAAGAAAATGTGATTTTAATAATGTGCTTATGTGGTGGGAATGGTTGAAGGATGAAATAAAGAGGTTTTTTATTAAGAAAGGCTGTGAGAAAGTTAGAATGGAAAGGGAGTTGTATGATAAATGGTATCTGAGGTTGTTGTATTTGTATGAATTGAGAAATTGTGGTGATGTGCATGAGGAAATTGCTGAAGCAAGAAAGATAATTCAAAAGTGTATGCATGAAAAAGGAAAGAAAATTGTTTTTATGGCAAGATTGAAGAAAATGGAAAAGGATGAGTCTTGTAGTAAAAATATGATAATGATTTGTTAGAAAGGGATCTAATTTTGGATGAGATTGCAGAGGTTGTTAGGAGTTTTAAGAATGGGAAAGTACCTGGTTGTGATGGTTTGCCTGTTGAATTTTATACTTGTTTTTGGAATTTGATTGGGGTGGATATGTTGGATGTTTGTAAGTTTGTTTTTAGAATGAATGTTTTGCCTGTTTCAATGAGGAAAGGTTTGATTGTTCTGTTATTTAAAAAGGGTGATAAGAGAGATTTGAGGAATTGGAGGCCGATTACGTTGTTGAATGTTGACTATAAGGTTATTGCAAAGGTGTTGGCAAATAGAATGCGTGGAGTGATTGGTAAGGTTGTGGGTGAAGAGCAAGTGTGTGCTGTTCCTGGGCATCAGATTTCTGAAAGTTTGTTGTTACTACGCGATGTACTGTGGTATGTGAGGGAGAGGATGAGGTCTGTTGATGTTGCTATTGTGGATTTTGAAAAAGCGTATGATAGGGTAGTGCATGATTTTATGTTTCATGTTTTAGAACGTTTAGGTTTTTCTGGTAAGATTATTGGATGGTTTAAATGTTTGTATACTGATTTTGTGAGTCAAGTCCAGGTTAATGGTTTTTTGACTGAGGAATTTTGTGTTAAATCTTGAGTGTGTCAAGGATGTCCTTTGTCTCCTGTGTTATTTGTATGTGTCATTGAGCCATTATTAACTAGTTTGAGGAAGGATAAATTAGTTAGAGGTGTGAGTGTTCCTGGTAGTAATGGAAGGTGTCTAAAAGTGATTGGGTATATGGATGATGTTAGTGTGGTATGTGAGACTCAGGCTGGTTTGAGGAGGGTGAAAACTTTAGTTGAATGTTTTTGTATGGCAAGTGGTTTCAGAGTTAATTAGAATAAGTGTAAAGTTAAAGTTTTTGGTAATGATAGAGAGATTTATTCCTGTGGATGGCCTGTGACTGAAGGTGCAATTGAGGTGTTGGGTGTGAAATTTGATGTGGATTTGAAAGGCTTAGAAAGTTGGGAGAATATTTTTGATAAAGTGAGTAGAAAACTTCAGTTTTGGTCTTTAAGGACTTTATCTTTGGAAGAAAAAATGTTAGTTATTAAATCGGTTTTGATCCCTATTTTGTTATATTTGTCGTTAGTTATTCCGCCACCTAAGAGGATTTTTCAGAGAATTTTGAGAGTGTTGTTTTCTTTTTTCTGGAGTTCTGGTATGGAGTGTTTGAAAAGAGATGTTGTTGTTAAGAGTAAGAATGTTGGTGGTAAGGTTTTCCAAATGTGGAGAGATTTTTGGCTGTGAAATATATTAGTAGGTGTGTGGTTCTGAGTGGTAAGTATAGCATGGCTGGTTGTATGGTAAAGTATGCTTGTGTAAATGTTTTAAGACGATATGGTTTATTTGAGATTGATAGAAAGAAACCGGTATGTTTTGCTGTTCCGTGGTTTTATGTAAGGGTGGAATGTTGGATTAAAAAATATGGTTTGGAGAATGTTAGTAGGGAGATGTGGTGTGCAAACAGAATGGTGTTGAAAATGTTGGAGAAGAAGGAAGGTCTTGAGTTGATTGGGGGTTTGAATGAAAATGAATGTGTTGGTAAGGAAAAATGTGTGTAATAAGTATTTGATGAATAGGCAGAAAGATATTAGTTGGATGAGTGTGCATAAGTGTTTGCCAACAAGGGATTTTCAGAGAATGCGTCGTTTAGTGGCTTCAGAAGTGTGTCCTAGAGATGGTTGTTGTCAAAGCGAGAGTGTTATTCATTTGTTTTGGAATTGTGAGTATGCTAGGGATGTTTGGAGAAGTTTGGAAAGGATGATTAAGGGTTTGACTGGAGTGCAGTTTTTTACTTTTAATATGATAATGTATGGTTTGTGTGGAAGTGGTGTGGAAAAGGAGAAAGCAAGATTGATATGGTTGTTTGCATGTTGTGTGAAGGAGGTGTTGTGGGATGTGCGTAATATTTTGATTTTTAAGAAAGAGGTAGTTACTGTAGGTAATTGTGTGGGTATGATCCGCGGGAAGTTGTTTTTGTATTTTTCTTTTGATAGGAGGCGATATGGGGAATTAGATTCTGAAGGCATCTGGAAGACAAAGAAGTGGAAGGATTGGATTATTTAGTTGTTTTTTTTTTTTTTCTCCAGTTTGTTTTTGTCTGTATTTGAAATATGTTTAATTATAATTTGTATGATTATTTAAGTTTAATGTTTGCATTTTGATTTTTTTCTGATGACAAAAATTTGGGTCAACATTTCAGTTTTGTAACAGGACATATTTTGTTTGCATTTGTTATTATGATTTTATTTTGTATATATGCATATATGATTATTTTTCTAATAAAAGAATTATGAAACATACGTCTGGGGTTTTGCTGTTTCTCTTGTTCAGAGAGGGATTGCCTGGTATTTCGGGGGTGGACTGTACTGTGAAGTCAGGATCAAACTGATATGCTACAGGAAAGTTCTTCTCTGTGAAAGGCACATATTGAGCAAATAGAGGCTGCTTCTAGGGTGGTAACTAGCCATAGAACAAGCTATTATGCTATTGTTCGTTCCCAGGTTGAGCGCTTCTCTCTTTTTATTTATGCAAATCATGACACTTAGGGAAGTCTCCCTAAGTGTGATGCGGGAATCCAGACGTGGACCCGTTGCTCAGTGTGCCTAGAGGGATATGGCTGCACCTCACTGACGAGGCCCACAATAGGTTGAGATGTACATCTGGGGTTTTGCTGTTTCTCTTGTTCAGAGAGGGATTTCCTGGTATTTCGGGGCTGGACTGTACTGTGAAGTCAGGATCAGACTGATATGCTACAGGAAAGTTCTTCTCTGTGAAAGGCACATATTGAGCAAAAAGAGGCTGCTTCTAGGGTGGTAACTAGCCATAGAACAAGCTATTATGCTATTGTTCGTTCCCAGGTTGAGTGCTTCTCTCTTTTTATTTATGCAAATCATGACACTTAGGGAAGTCTCCCTAAGTGTGATGCGGGAATCCAAACGTGGACCCGTTGCTCAGTGTGCCTAGAGGTATATGGCTGCACCTCACTGACGAGGCCCACAATAGGCCGAAACGTACGTCTGGGGTTTTGCTGTTTCTCTTGTTTAGAGAGGGATTGCCTGGTATTTCGGGGCTGGACTGTACTGTGAAGTCAGGATCAGACTGATATGCTAAAGGAAAGTTCTTCTCTGTGAAAGGCACATATTGAGCAAAAAGAGGCTGATTCTAGGGTGGTAACAGCCATAAAACAAGCTATTATGCTATTGTTCGTTCCCAGGTTGAGCGCTTCTCTCTTTTTATTTATGTAATTGTAACTTAGGTTAGGATTTATTTTACAGGTATATTTATATTTATTTTAACTAGGAAGTTATTAAATAGTTAATAACTATTTAATAACTATTGTATGTAGTTAAAATAAATACAAAGTTGCCTGTAAAATAAATATAAACCCTAAGATAGATACAAATGTAACTATTAGTTATATTGTAGCTATCTTATGGTTTATTTTACAGGTAAGTATTTATTTTTAAATAGGATTAATTTATTTAATTGTAGTTATTTTCATTAGATTTATTTAAATTATTTTTAAATTAGGGGGTGTTAGGGTTAGGTTAGACTTAGGTTTAGGGGTTAATAAATTTAATATAGTAGCGGCGACGATGGGGGCGGCAGATTAGGGGTTAATAAATATAATGTAGGGTTCGACAATGTTGGGGGCATCAGATTAGGGGTTCATAAGTATAATGTAGGTGGTGGCGGTGTCCGGAACGGCAGATTAGGGGTTAATAATATAATGCATTTGGCGACGATGTCGGGGGCGGCGGATTAGGGGTTAATAAGTGTAAGATTAGGGGTGTTTAGACTCGGGGTTCATGTTAGGGTATTAGGTGTAGACATAACTTTTGTTTAGGAATCAATGGGGCTGCCTTAGAAGCTGAACGCTGCTTTTTTGCAGGTGTTTTTTCAGCCCAATATGCCCCATTGATTCCTATGGGGAAATCGTGCTTGAGCACGTTTTGCAGGCTCACCGCTACCGTAAGCAACGCTACTATTGAGGTGAGATGTGGAGCTAAATTTTGCTCTATGCTCACCTTTTTGCGGCTAACGCAGGGTTTAAAAAAACCTGTAATACCAGCGTTGTATTAAGGGAGCATTGAAAAAAAAAATGCTCGTTAGCAACGCACCCCTGTTACCGCAAAACTCGTAATCTCAGTGTATGTTTGGCACTTTGCTAAGCTCTTCTTATGAATTGGAATACCATTTTTTAGTTTGGATTAATAACTCTGGTTCAGGACCTCACAGATAATATAACTGTAATATAAGCTGCTGCCTGTTTCCCTGCATATGAATGTTATTTGCTTTGAAGTACCAGATATTCAGCAGTTGCTGTTATATTATTTCAAAATCTTAAAAATCTGTACTCACTAGATTTTTACAAAAATACAACCCTTCCATTACCATGTAGCTCCCTTTATTGTTAATGGCCTTTTTCAGTTATTTAATCCATTGTTGTTATTTTGGCTTACTATATTTTAATTTGTGGTCCCATATTGAATGTTTCAATTTACCGTGTGCGTATGTACAGTATGTCTTTTCTATACAGTACATGCACTAGAATTATTTTTTATAATGAAGACCTCTTTACAATTGCAGAGTATTCTTTTGCGTTCCCTCGGGTGCCATGTTAAGCATAATTGGATTGTAGCATTTGTAATGACAGTCCCTTGGGAAAAAAGAAATATTGTAAGAATTACCCTTTGTCTCGTCTTTGAGTAGATTATTTTCCTCTTAATCTATTAATATTAAAATTGTTAGAATATCAATTTCATTTAACTTGGATTCTTGAGAGTGCTAAGCGTACTGATCTGAGTAAAGCTGACTTCCCTTGCATTAACCCACAGTGCCTATTGGTGTGACAGTCTGGGTTAGGTCAGATATCAAGGTCAAGATTATTTAATGGCTGCAAAAAAATAGTCATAAATTAAAATAAAGGCAGGTACTTGCAGTATCAACTTTAATTACAACATTTCTGTTGCTCTGACATTGGGGTAGATTCATTAAATGCTTCTACAGTTTCTTATTTGTCGCTTGTTGTGGCGTATATTCACTAAACTGAGGGAGATGCCTTCAGCTGTATGCTTTGATAATTGTTAGATGTACCCAGTGATTTAGGGGGCAGTTCTATGGGGTGCTAATGAGTTCTATACATCCTTATTTATTTCTGTAGCACCACAAATTTCAAATGCGATAGTTTCCACATTACCAGTGCCCAGTGCTCTACACAAAGCGGTAAAGGAAGTTGAAGTGGGAAATTTAAAAAATAAAGGTAGAAATCTAACTGTGCCCCCATACACTTAATATATAACACTATGGTCAATGTTTTGAAGCCCCAAATGTTACTGTCTAAGACCCTACCTGGCTTGGAATGAGGGAGATTTTACAAAGTTAAAGTTAAAAAATACAATGCGGTAACATTTACAAGGAAAATAATATATTGTTTAATTAAATGTCATTAGTTAAAACACATATTAAAAAAACAAACACCCTTTTTATATTATTTTTCACAAATAAAAATAAAACTCTACCAGAATGAATCTTTCTTACACTCTTCTGATACACATTTCAGTTATATATTGATCCAGAAGAAGACAGACACTTGTAAACCCTACTGGGAATGTTGAGACTGAGCAGAATGTGCTAACAACCCAGGGGAACACACAAGCCCAAATATTATGTATAACAAGATATAAACAGAATGAAATGTTCATTCTAATTAGCAGACCATGAGCTGTAATCTCATAGGAGATTCAAAAGTGCTTCTTATTACTGAATAACACAATGTTTTACTTTTTGTATTTGTTACAGGTTATACATTTATAAGCACAACCAATAAACAACTGAAAGGCTTTCAGTTATCCCCAAAAGCTTTACCAACCAATAACTGTGTTAATAAGGTTAGCAAATGATTCTTTATAAATGTCTCCAGCTGCCTGCGTAGTATTACACAAAAATAAAAATGGTCAACTGGCCCCAAACATCATAAAATCTTCTTGGTTAAAAAGTAGAGGTAGCAAGTGTAGTCGGAAGAAAAAAACAAAGCTGTTCTCTACATGTGTTAAATGACTAGTATTAGAAAAATGCACTTTCAGATACTTAGGGCTCGATGATCTAAAGGTCTCTAGGCAGACGAGATTATTAAAGAATACTAGCCAGTCCTACTATTTCCCTGGTGGAATGATCTAATGCCACTTTTTAACCTGAAAACAGGGTGTTTCGCTAAAGGGTGTATACTGCATTTTCTTATGGGTAGGAGATACATGCATTACAAAAGTACACAATAAAATTTGTATTTTAAAACTCTTACAAAATGAGTAATTGAACCATTCACACAAAAATATGCAGTAAAAAACTGTATAGCTAACGCGCATCAAAAATCGCAACAAAATTGTTCACCAAAAATTTTATCAAACATGTTAAATTTATATGTAAATTACACAGGAAAAAAATTGTACTAAACATTTACAGCGTAAATCACAATTTAAGTACACTGGATGCACAAAACACACACAGAAATTCATACTTATAAGTATAAGATACAAAGTGTAATTTTTGGACTGAACATGGGCGTTCCATGGGCATATATAAAATTCTCTCTCTAATCCCGGCGCAATTCTGTAAAGATTTTAGCACTACAGATCTTACAGTTTTTTTCTTACTAACTAAAAGGTGGCAAACTTTTCTCATAGCGATCAAAATAATTATAACCCTACCCTAATAGAAAACCACATGCATACAAAAATATAGGTGATTGTGGGGCATGTCCAAGCCACAGCCAAGACAAGACGTGTAAAATGGTTGCTCCGTTTACATTCTAAATAATTTCGGGAGTATATCTACTATTTTAATGCATCTTAACTGGTGTTGCTAAATAGCAGTTACTGAACTGTTCTGGAATGAGATTGTGTCGACTCTTTTACTTGTTATTTGCAACGAGGTGACCTAAACTAAGCTACAACTCGGACTGCGGCCCATGACTTATTACTATCCTTTCCCCCCCCCACCCGGCTAGATAGATGGCCGGGTGAAGCGAATAGAATGTATTTAATCACATTGGAGTCCTCATATGTTTGAAAGGAGAGGAGGGTTTCTGTGGTAGCAAACTGGTTCCACACGACTATCAAATGGAAGCTAAAGTTATAGCCCTCCTGCAGCGGCTGACCCACAAGATGGAGAACCAACACGCATCCCTCACATGGCATCTGAGAGCGGTACAGAGGGACGAGAACATCTCTTTTATTCCACATGCGGAATGTTCAAATCTCCTGGCTACTCTGGATGGGAACCAGGATGGAGATCCCGTTTGCTGGGGAGAGTCTGCCAACGCATTTGCACTATCAGGCATAGATGGACGAGCCCTTTCAGGTGTTGCACCTAAGAAAACAGTCCCGGGTAAGTGCACTACCACGGGTTCTCTTATGAAAGAGAAGGGGCTGGTCCTGGGCTCCCTTGAGATGTGGCCGGTTGAGGGGGAGCCTAGGGCAGGCCGTAAATGGAAGAGCATGGAGGGTCAGACACAGAGATCCGTACGAGCGGTAGTGGGATATGCCAAGACTCTTCAGCCCCAATACACTGATACTAGATTGATAGCACCAGACTACACTGTGGAAGCCTCGTTTAAGGTGTGCATTGCTCTGCTAGCACAGGGAGTACACATAAAAGGAGGACCAGCATGTCAAGGGAACACAAACTCTACCATTACTGCAAGAGGGATAGGATAATGCTGTGAAGGGAACCTGGACTCATGTGTGGGGACAAAGGTTAATCGCACTGATTAAA
Organism: Bombina bombina; assembly: GCF_027579735.1. Classification (NCBI taxonomy): domain Eukaryota; kingdom Metazoa; phylum Chordata; class Amphibia; order Anura; family Bombinatoridae; genus Bombina; species Bombina bombina. The sequence goes on from NC_069504.1 coordinate 1,083,562,820, forward strand.
TGACGACTGTTAACAGTTTGAGATGAACCTTTAATTGTATTTCACAAGGTAGTGGGTTGTTATGCTTCTTGCAGTGAGGGGGGGGGTTAAATTTGTATTTGTTTCTCAAGACATGTGGTAACTGTCTGTACGATGCCTTCCTTCTCTCCCCTTTTGTCTTCTGGGCGGCTCTAGTATTAACTTATTAGATAATTAAGCACATGTCAGCTTACAAAGGATAGCATCTACGTGTTTACATAACCCACCTTTTAGGTTTGCATACGATATTCAGACATGTACTTGGAGAAGTGGATGTGGGTGGAGTTAGACCTCCATTTGCTCAGTATGGGTACCAAGGCAGGCAGTAAAAGGATTAGCCATGTTTCACTGCCCTCTCTCATAGCTGAGGTGGTCCGCTACTTCAGCAGCTGGGGAACATATGTCAACTATTATTACTTCTATAAGCATATTTTATACTATTCCCATACAAAGTCCCATGAGGAGCAGTATATGATGATAGAGCGGTGTTAGAACACTATAACTCACTATAACTTTTAAGATACAACATTATGGATGTTGTATCTTAAAACAGTGCCCTATATTTTTCAGAGATAGTCTATACATCTTTTAGAGCCCATCCTCTTCAAATATTCCATAGTAGCAGTGATAGAGCTTGAGGTGGGGACTCCAGACTCATAGTTTATACTTTATCTTTAATAATACATTTACTTATTTTATTATCGTTCACCCAATCTGGTGAATTTCTCAGCGGTATTCATCCGCTCCTTTACACCTACACACACAAGATTATAAAACTGTGTCACCTCCCATAACAAAAGAGTATGTCATAGCATATAAAGGGCCATTATAAAGTATTACTCTATTAGGCAGCTATTCATGCTTAGGAGGTGCTAGTGTTCAGTTATCTTGTAAATTGGTATATAAAATTTAAAAATAGGTATCATTACCCAGTAGAAATACTAGGCATATATACATCAAGTTTGTTCTGTTGGGTTTTAACATTTAGTTTGGATACTTATATGTGTTCTAGATATCCCGCATATGAAGATGTTTCTATTTAGTGTCATTGTTTACTTTCATGCTGTATATGTACAAACTATTACATATAACAATGTTATGTGTATCATTATAGTAACCATATTGTTATGCTAAATACCTTAATAAAAATCTTTGATTTAAAAAAATATATATATAGGTGATTGTAAGATGCTATATGCAGGACGCAGCATAATGTGATTTACAGTTGTGCTCATAAGTTTACATACCCTGGCAGAATTTATGATTTCTTGGCCATTTTTCAGAGAATATGAATGATAACACAAAAACTGTTCTTTCACTCATGGTTAGTGTTTGGCTGAAGCCATTTATTATCAATCAACTGTGTTTACTCTTTAAATCATAATGACAACATAAACTACCCAAATGACACTGATCAAATGTTTACATACCCTGGTTGACACAAAGGGGTTTGAATGGCTATTAAAGGTAACCATCCTCACCTGTGATCTGTTTACTTGTAATTAGTGTGTGTGTATAAAAGGTCAATGAGTTTCTGGACTCCTGACAGACCCTTGCATCTTTCATCCAGTGCTGCACTGACGTTTCTGGATTCTGAATCATGGGGAAAGCAAAAGAATTGTCAAAGGATCTGCGGGAAAAGGTAGTTGAACTGTATAAAACAGGAAAGGGATGTAAAAAAGATATCCAAGGAATTGAGAATGCAAATCAGCAGTGTTCAAATTCTAATCAAGAAGTGGAAAATGAAGGGTTCTGTTGAAACCAAACCATGGTCAGGTAGACTAAATAAAATGTATTGATTTGTCTATTAATAGTCCGGTAGACTATGTTATAACCCTCTGCCCGTCAAAGTTAATGTCATCATGTCGTGTGTAGCCAGTTTGCCGACTTTGAGGTAGTGGTATCTCTCCAGTCTAAGCAATTCCCCCACTTTGGCCCTCCAGTCCTGCAAGCTTGGGACTCGGGTCTTTTTCCAGTGTATTGGAATTAGCCCTTTCGCATTATTCAGCATCAGCAAGAGGAGTAGGTATTTATGTTCCCCTACAATCTTGGGTAGACCATGATCGATCAGGTATGATGGTTTTGGTGGAATTATAACCATTAGTATTATGCTCATTTCTCCCAACACCTCCTCCCAGTAAGGCTGTATACATGGGCAGGTCCACCAAACATGAAGTAGGGTTCCTTCTCCTCCACAGCCTCTCCAGCACCCCCCCGTTAGCATGTGGGTAAATTCTTTGTAATCGTTGGGGTGTCATGTACCACCTACTTAACAATTTATAGTGTGCTTCTTGTATTCTCATTGACACTGAGGCCTTTTTTGCCCTTTCAAAGATCTTAAGCCATTCCTTACTTTCTATCTCCTGACCAAGGTCGGCCTGCCAAGCTGAGACGTATGTCGGGAGGGTGGTTCCCCCCTTTTTCATGAGGAGTTTGTATAATTGTGATATTAGATGGGCCGGGGTCTGCGACATTGTGCACAATATTTCAAATAGTGATCTACGTCTAGTCAGTGCTGATTTATCCTTATGTGTGTCGAAGTAGTGTGTTATCTGAGCTACCCTATACCATGACGTGAAGATATCTGGGGCCCATTCAGAGAGTTCAGCCTGTGCTTTGAGTTTGCCTTGATGCAATATGTTGGCTATAGAAACCTCTGTTATGGTATAGTACTCTCCTGGGATGTGTGGTTTATGTTCTATGCCTAAGTCTGGATTCTCCCGAATGGGGGTGTTTAGTGAATGAAAGGAGGATAAATGTGGGTCTTCGCTAATTAGTTTGTCCCACCTCTTGAATACCTCCAGTATCATGGGGTATTGCAGGATGGTAGTCGGGCGATTTTTTGCGGAGATCAAAGCCAGGGCTCTGACATTTCCACGTCGTAGAATGTTGTTATCAATTTGTACCCATGCTTTATTATGCAGGTTTTTACTCCACTCTACCAATCTGTGTAAGGAGATAGCTCTCTGATATTCCCTCAAAAGAGGGATCCCCAGGCCTCCTCTGTCTCTGGGCATGTAAGTAGTATGTTTTCTGATTCTGGGCTTCAACCCGTTCCAGATATAGGCTTCTATAGCTGTCTGGATTTGCTGTATGTATTGTGCTACTGGAGAGATTGGGACCGTTTGCATCACGTATAACACCTTCAGCGGAATGTTCATCTTAACCACCCCGATTTGTCCCATCCATGAGATGGTCTTGTTTTTCCAGTTAGATAAGTCCTTAAGGACCTCATCCCAGATGAGTTTATAGTTAAGTTCTGCTATCTCATATATATCAGGTGAAATTAATATCCCAAAGTATTTTATGGAGTGCCGAGCTATTTTGATTGGGCAGTTTATGTTGAGGGCGCTGAACAGAGTGGGCGATTCAGTAATGTTCAGGATCTCAGACTTCTGGGGGTTGAGAATTAAATTTGAGACTTCTCCAAAGGCCGAAAATTCCGCCAGGGCTTCGTGCAATGTGTTGGGTGAGTCTGATATGGTCAGTAAGATATCATCAGCATACATCGAGAGCTTGTGCTCAGTATTGCCAATGGAAAATCCTCTGATCCGTGGGTTGGCTCTAATTTTGCTTGCCAAAACCTTGATCGTAAGGGCAAACAAGAGTGGTGAGAGGGGACAGCCCTGCCTGGTCCTGTTTTTGATCATGAAGGCGCTAGAGAGCGTACCATTAACCCTGATCCTCGTGTTGGGTGTTGAATAAAAGGACATAACTATGTTTATAAATTTGGGTCCAAAGCCGAATTTCTTCAGCGTGTGCTGAATGAATAACCAACTCACCCGATCAAATGCTTTTTCCACATCCGTTGTGACCAAGGAGAGTGGAATCCTATGAGTTTGGGCGTGCGTGATCATTTGCAGGATTTTCAGGGTGTTATCCCTTGCCTCGCATGCTGGAATAAAATCCACTTGATCAGTGGAAACCAAGTTAGGAAGAAGCCTGTTCATTTGATTGGCTATCACTTTGGCTAGATATAGGATATAGGGATATAGGCCTATAATTTTCAGGCTTATCCTGCAATTTCCCTGGCTTGGGGATCACTGTGATATATGCCTCCAGAATGGAGCCTGGGAGGTTGGGGAATTGAGATAGTGTGTTGAATAAGTTTAGTAATATCGGGGCTAGGATGTCCGTGTAAATTTTATAATATTTAAGACCGAAGCCATCTGGCCCGGGGCTTTTCCCCAACAGAAGATCTTTAATTTCCTTTTTAATTTCTCCTATTATAATTGAGGAATCCAGTGATTCCTTTTCTTGTTCTGTAAGCTTGGGGAGGTCAACCTCCTCAAGGTAGTCTAGTATACTTCCGTCCTCTTGTGACGGTAGAGGATGTTCTTCACCCTCTCGATTGGTGTGTTGTAGGTTGTATAGTATAGTACGTTCTACGTTATAGTATAGTACATTCTATGGAATCAGCGTCCGTTTTAACCTTTCCCTCTCTGTTTACCATGTGATGTACAAAAGCCTTTTGCTTTTTCCGTGCAATTGCTCTGGCCAGTAGTTTTCCAGCTTTATCCCCCTGTTTATAATAAAGTTGCTTCAGTTTCAATGCCTGTTTTTGATAGTCTTCCTGTAAAAACTGCAACAAGGCCTCTCTGGCCGAGACCAGTACTTTCATACCAGCCTCATCTATCGGTTGTGTTTTGTGAGTTAGCTCCGCTCTTTCAACTTGAGATAACAGAGTTTGATAGCGCTCTCTCCTAGCCTTTCTTAGACCGGATCTCTTCTTTATCAGGAGACCCCTGATAGTGCACTTATGCGCTTCCCATATAGTAGCTTTCTTGATGTGTTCATCTGCATTAAAGGGACATAATACTCATATGCTAAATCACTTAAAACTGATGCAGTATAACTGTAAAAAGCTGACAGGAAAATATCACCTGAGCATCTCTATGTAAAAAAGGAAGATATTTTACCTCACAATCTCCTCAGCTCAGCAGAGTAAGTTCTGTGTAAAAAGTTATACTCAACTGCTCCCAGCTGCAGGTAAAAAAATGAAGAAATGAACAGCAGCCAAATCAGCATCAGCAGTGCTGAGTTCATGAACTTTTACCGTGATCTCATGAGATTTGACTTGACTCTCATGAGATTTCATTGTAAACTTCCTTTACCTGATTGGTGAAATAAGATGAGAGTGCACGATGCTCATCCCTTCAGATGTCCCAGGACAGACACACTAAAATGCTGCTTAGAAATCCTTTACAATGGGAGGTGGCTACTGAGGAACTTTTGAGGTAAAATATCTTTCTTTTTTACATAGAGATGTTCAGGAGATATTTTCTAGTCAGCTTTTTACAGCTATGCTGCATCACTTTCAAGTGTTTAAACATTTGGGTATTATGGCCCTTTAAGGTGGAAGAATTCTGTTATTGCTTTAAGTATATCGGCGCTAAACATTGGGTCATCTATAAGTGTGTCGTCCAGTCTCCACATATAGGGTGTGATTGGGACATTGGACCATAGGATAGAGCAACCGACTGGGGCATGGTCTGACCATGTGATCGCATAAATATTGCTACTTTTAGTGATCGTAAGGCCTATAGTATCTGTGAACAGGTAGTCAATCCTGGAATATTTTCTATGAGGATGTGAGTAAAAGGTATAATTTTTAACCGATGGATGGTGTGTGCGCCAGATGTCATGTATCGCTAGTTCTGCTAGTGAGGTAGTCATACGTTTCAGTACTTTGTGGGGGGCGCTGGATATGCCATTGGAGGTGTCTAGAGAAGGGTCATTGGAGGTGTCTAGAGAAGGGATGCATTAAAATCTCCCCCTAGAAACAATATGCCCACCCGCATTTCTAATATTTTATGAATGACTCTTGGCAGAAAGAGGTGTTGGGATTGATTGGGGCAGTATAAATTTGCAAGCATAATAGGTCTGCCGTACAAAGAACCAGTAATCACTAGGTATCTGCCCTATGGGTCTCTATACGTCTGTATGACCTGGAATGGTATTTTTGCATTTAAGGATAATCCCAACCCCATTTTTTTTAGTTGGCCCTGAGGCAAAGAATGCGTTGGGGTAATGGTGACAATACCACTTCGGCTCATGTGCTGCTGAAAAGTGAGTTTCTTGTAGGTAAATTATGTCCCCGCCCATTCTCTGCAAGTCTCGCAAAACTATTGAACGTTTATTGGGGCTGTTTAGGCCCTTGACATTTATGGATATGAGCTCAATAGGGTGGGTTCTGTATTGGTTCTGTTTGCGTGTCATGGTATGTGAGCTCCACAGGGAGAGAGGACCAGGTACATGTGGGGAGGGGAAAGAGAAAAAAAAAGGGGGGGAGGGAGAGGAGGGGTAGAAGAGAGATTAAGGGGGTAAAGGGAAGAAGATAGTAGTGAAGGGGGGGAAGGTGTCTTCTCTAAGAAGACAAGTAGAAGTATGAAGAGGTAAGATTTACTGCGTCTAGTGTGCATTATAATACAAAAACACTACTCAATATCAGTAAATTCTATGTTAATGCAAACCTTAACAACTACTTAAACAAATCAGGGGTAGTTGTCCCCGTGCTTTCGCTAGTTATATAAACATTTAACAGTTACTTATCAAATCAACGGTCTCCACATATGAAAAGAGAATAAAAAGAAAACAATAAAAACAAACTAACAACCTAAGTGAGGTTTTGTATTTACTATATAGTAAGTAGTATGTATCACTCTGTCATGCCATGTTCATACCCTGTTCTTAGGTGCTTGTGTCCTAACCTATAATGGCGGAAGCTTTCCACATAGTAGACTATGCCTGTATGAGTTGTTGAGGTAAGATGAGGTCTAGGGCCCAATATTGTCCCAACTGTGTCTACCTTGCATTCAGCTGCAGGGAATGCAGATGTTACCTGGATAAAATAGGCGGATCTAGATCTCAGGGGAACTAATTATATGTGGGTTGAATTTGATGAATGTATCCCCTGTAACTATACCTCTCCTAATCTTTTTTGTATTCCAGTGGAAGTGACCTCCCCAAGTGGCATTGTCTTCGAGTGTGTATATCAGAATATTCCTCCCTCAAACCTCTGTAAAGTGACTCTGATATTGCTAAACGGGCCCTTCAAAGATTTAACGTTATGTCTGTTATTTAAGTGCCCTCTCGGGTAAGTCTGAATCCCAGTTTTGAGGCTGTAAAGATAAGGACCAAGTCCCACCTCTCTGTATCCCAGTATCAAGTGCAAATGTGTAATGGGAGTTCAAGATGTGTGGGCTTTTCAATGTGGTCAACTCTGGTTTGATTGTAGGGCCTACATTATGATTTGTGTGGAAATTAACTTTGTGTGATGAGTACTGGATCTGTTTCCCCATATGGCCTTTGATATGATACAGAGACTAAATGACTGTGTTAATCGCTACAGTTTCATGTTAAAGGTGTGTAGCGTGCCTTTGAAGTACTAAGAAATATCATACTTATGACATTGAAACAGAACATACAATATAGATATATATAATATTAACAGTTAATTGTCCTTTAAACTTCTAACTCAACATCAACATACGACCTGCAAAGTTATCCTGAGCCTCTGAGGAGGGTCCTCAGGTGCTGGGTAGCAAAGTACTCACAGTGAGTAAGTTCAGTCCAATGGTGCAGCTCAGTTCATGCTTCCTGGCCTGTCAGCCAGGGAGCTGTTGGTCTTCGCCTCAGATTCTTCTGGGGGGTCTTTGAGGGACTTCATCTGTACCCTGTGGTGGGTTGATGTTAAGGCCCAGTGCTTAGTTGAAGCTGTGAAGATCCTCTATGGTTTTGAGGACATGTGAGGTGTTGTTCTTTGTGGCAATCAGGCAGGTGGGAAAGCCCCATCTGTAAGGTATCCTCTTCTCCTTTAGCACTGATGTGACAAATCTCATGTCTCTTCATTTCTGCAGTGTCGTGGGGCATAAATCTGAATTGATCTGGACCTCTGAGCCCTTAAACTCAAGTGGCATTCTGGCAAGTCTTAGGATTTCTTCATTATCTTTGAAGGATAATAATTTTATTATTATATCCTTGGGAGGTGCTCTGCTTGGTGGTTTGGGGCATAGGGCCCTATGTGCTCTTTCTATCTGCACCTCCGGGGTGGTATCATTGTTTTTGAGGTGTCTAATGAACTCTTGTATATACAGTAGTTCTGGAGAGCAGGAGGATCGACTGCTTCTGATATTCCCCTCAATCGGAGGTTATTCCTCCAGCTCCTGTTTTCCAAGTCCTCTATACAGTCCATGAGTGTTTGCACAGTGCCCTCTTGAGCTTGCATATAGCTGGTCTGATGTTGTAAGTCAGAGCTAAGAGTTTCTTGTCTTTCTTCTATTTGGGTAACACATTGATCCACCGTTGTGATATCCCTTTTCAGCTCCCCAAACATGGTTTTAAAATCCTGCATGGCTTCATTTATGTCCTCTTTCGAGGATAAGTGCCTAATGTCTTCTTTTGTAAGAAAGGATTGGGTCTGGATTTGTGGTCCCGGATCATGTACCTGGGCCGTTGTAATTTGTTTAGTTGGGTCCTGGGTAGTCCCCCCTGAGGGGATTGCTGGGTCTGCTGGAATTAAATAATTCTCCATGGCTGAGGCGTGTGTGTTTCTCAGTGGCTTAGCGTTTCTTTTGCTTGCCATTACATATGTCAGTGTTTTTCTCCTGGTGGGACCAAGTCTCCCCTGACCCTGTTTAGTTTTATTTCTAATCTGAGAAGGGACGTATCTGCTCAGCTCTAGTCTCTTTTAATGTTCTCCTGATATAGTGCAGTTGTTGTATAGGAGCTGCACGCTATGCACGTTTTTATAATTTCTAAATTGGCTGAGAATCTGCTCCTGCAGTTGTAATACGTAAGTAATAATGGCTGTTTGTCCCCTTCGGTTAAAGTTCCTGGCCAGGATAATTAAATCTTCCTCTCTGTTATGGCTTTATTCCCAACACAGTTAAGCAAGGCCGGGAAGCCTGTGAATAGGATGTTTATTTCCGTTGGGGATTTATTAAGTCTGGTTCTCTAACTGCTCCACTATATCTCCCCAGCCACTACCCTCTCAGATGTTATTGTCACTGACCCTTGTTAAATGAGGTAGCCAAGGCAAGTGGTTGCGACTTTGTCCTGTCGTTTGGTGTGTCTTGTGTCGCAGGTCTAAGTACTGTACGTTCCGGTCTGGCCACGTGGGTGCAGCCTATATTTGCGGTCGTATGTAAAGGCCCATTCTGGGATTTATGTGAAGCACCTTAGGGTTGCTGCTGTTGGGTCTGAGATATATACCTGATATCGCTGGCAAGTTTGCTTGTATGTTCGCTTGTTTCTCGATTCTGATCCGGTTACCGGAACGTTATGCAGACTGTTTTTTTTTCTGTATGTGCAATTGCATGCTGGTTATGGCGTCCGGTGCTCTTATATGCTTGGTGTTGTTTGCTAGCTGCTCTCATACCTTCTTTGGGATACTTTTGAGAGTTTTTGATCAAAGGGAAAACATTAATTTTATGCGAAAAGCAACAGGGACTACAGAGCTGTAACAAAGTTCGTCCATCTCAGTTCGTGGATAGGCTCCGCCCCCCTTTCTTAAATATATATATATATATATATATATATATATACATATAAATATATGTACCTTTATATATAATATATATGTGTGTGTCCAAATAATAATTCTATAATAATATTTAATAATGTGTTTTACTGTGCATTTACAGTAAATATTTAACATTCCAATTTTCTTTATATAGGGAAAAATATTATTTATATTTTTAAATTTATATTCAGACGCTGAAGTGTAACGAGTGGGGTTTCAGCTGACCCCACTTGGTTGTTCATGTGTGTTTACTTGTCACTGCAATAGAACTAAGGTGCACAAGCCGAAACGCAAAATGTATATTTTAAATGTTAATGTTCTGCAAATTTTTTTCTTTTTTTTAATTTTTATGTATCTATAAATATATACAGTGTATGTATGTATATATATATATACATATATGTATATATATATATATGTATATATATATATATATATATATATATATATATATATGATAATTATTAGAAAGGACCCGGACCTAGTTGATTCCTCCTAGCCTACTCAAGAGTATACCGTGGTCTCTCTACACGGTTAGGGTTAATCTTTTAGGTAGACAGTGTTAACTGAAAGAGGAACATAAATAATTCGTATAAAATAGATGTGTATCTAATTTCTAAATTAAATATTTAGAATTTTAAAAAATATATCAAAGCAGTAGCGTTCCAATAAATATTTATTAGTAACATAAAATCTAAAATAAACAGTATGCAAATATTCTAAAAAAAATAGTTGTGGCCACAACATATATGGATTCTAAAACATAATGTATTTAAACACTTGCGGCTAGATTTAGAGTTTTGTCGGTAAAGACCCGCGTAGCTAACGCAGCTTTTTTTCCTACCGCTGCTTCCAAACAATGCTGGTATTTAGAGTTGTCTGAAGGGCTGCGTTAGGCTCCAAAAAGGGTGCGTTGAGCCTAACTTAGCTCCACTTCAACCCTCAATACCAGCGTTGCTTACGGTAGCGGTAAGATGGCAAAACGTGCTCATGCACGATTCCCCCATAGGATACAATGGGGCAGTTTGGGATGAAAAAAAACCTAACACCTGCAAAAAAGCAGCGTTAAGCTCCCAACGCAGCCCCATTGTTTCCTATGGGGAAACACTTTCTAAGTCTGCATCTAACACCCTAACATGAACCCTGAGTATAAACACCCCTAACCTTACACTTATTTACCCCTAATCTGCCGCCTCCGCTATCGCTGACACCTGCTGTATTTTATTAACCCCTAATCTGCCACTCCGTACACCGCCGAAACCTACATTATCCCTATGAACCCTTAATCTGCTGCCCCTAACATCACTGACCCCTATATTATATTTATTAACCCCTAATCTGCCCCCCCAATGTCGCCGACACCTACCTACAATTATTAACCCCTAATCTGCCGACCGGACCTCGCCGCTACTGTAATAAATGTATTAACCCCTAAACCGCCGCACTCCCGCCTCATAAACACTATAATAAATAGTACTAACCCCTAATCTGCCCTCCCCCAACGTCGCCACCACCTAACTTCAAGTATTAACCCCTAAACTGCCGACCGGACCTCGCCGCTACTATAATAAATGTATTAACCCCTAAAGCTAAGTCTAACCCTAACACCCCCCTAAATTAAATATAATTTTAATCTCACAAAATAAATTAACGCTTATTAACTAAAGTCTTCCTATTTAAAACCAAATACTTACCTGTAAAATAAACCCTAATATAGCTACAATATAACGAATAATTATATTGTAGCTATTTTGTTAGATTCAAATTATATTTAACTTAGGGGGGTGTTAGGGTTAGACTTAGCTTTAGGGGTTAATACATTTATTATAGTAGCGGCGAGGACCGGTCGGCAGATTAGGGGTTAATATTTGAAGTTAGGTGGCGGCGACGTTGGGGGGGGGGCAGATTAGGGGTTAACACTATTTATTATAGTGTTTGGGAGGCGGTTTAGGGGCTAATACATTTATTATAGTAGCAGTGAGGTCCAGTCGGCAGATTAGGGGTTAATACTTGAAGTTAGGTGGCGGCGACGTTGGGGGGGCAGATTAGGGGTTAATAAATATTATGTAGGTGTCTGCGATGTTAGGGGCAGCAGATTAGGGGTTCATAGGGATAATGTAGGCGGCGGCGATGTGTGGTCGGCAGATTAGGGGTTAAAAATATTTATTATAGTGGCGGTGATGTGGGGGGACCTCGGTTTAGGGGTACATAGGTAGTTTATGGGTGTTAGTGTACTGTAGAGCACTGTAGTTAAGAGCTTTATATACCGGCGTTAGCCCATAAAGCTCTTAACTACAGCCTTTCCATGGGCGGTAGGAGTCTTTTCGGTAGAGGGTCTACCGCTCAGTTCAGCCAAGACTCTAAATACCAGCGTTAGGAAGATCCCATTGAAAAGATAGGATACGCAATTGGCATAAGGGGATCTGCGGTATGGAAAAGTTGCGGCTTGAAAGTGAGCGCTAGACCCTTTCCTGCCTGACTCTAAATACCAGCGGGCGGCCAAAAGCAGCGTTAGGACCCCTTAACGCTGCTTTTGACGGCTAACGGTGGAACTCTAAATCTAGGCGTTGATGATTAATACATAGATCTAAAATGTATTTATAAACACTTGATATTGATATGAAGATTATTTAATTATTTAATTTACTTAAACATGTCATACAAAATTTTGTCTGACATCTCAAAACATACAACTTTGTAACTAGCTTATAGTTGCCAATTCATAGCTTCCTGATAAATTGAAGGCAGCAGTATCACAGCCTTATGTTGAAGGAAACAATATAACCACCTTGTAGATACTGGCTTTTTAGTTAATAGCCTTACGATTGATAATTACTCTTGAAAAAAAGAAGGAAAACAAAACGAGTGAAAAAGAATATCCCTTTAAGAGTCAAGTATTGAGATACGGGTAACTTTGGACTATAAATAGAGGCATAATCCACCCCCACAAGTCATCTTGATAAAGGCAGTCATCTGCCGAAATGCGCAGCAAAGAGTGACATGTGTATCTGTGTATCTGTATACACATTTGACACCCACAGACGTTTAAAATGGAGCCATATTATAAATCAAACACATTTCTTCTGCATCGAACTTCGAAATCTACAAAGTATCTCCTTCGGTTTCCTGATTCGATCTAGGGAGGTCAGATGACCCAGCTAACGGGCAAGGCAGTGAAGATGCTGTAATCATCCCGCTAGGACTAAAGTGAGGTAGAAGAGAAACAGCAAGGTAAGTCTGCCACTTAGCTGCAACAACCCTGTAACCGAAGTAGAAGTCTGAAAAATACGTAAATCTGACCGGTCAGTACAATTAACAAACATCTACACTGAGATCCACTTTCCAACAAACACACTGAATAATATCTATCTTATGTGCTGTTACCAACAAATACACTAAGTAACTTTCCGTGACCTGTGCGGTTACAAGCAAGAGACTTAGCAACATAAGACTCAAGATCAAAGCACTCACGAAAAGGTTATCGACCCCCCAAAGGTGAACTGCATATAAATCATGGAACTTTCTAAATAATAAGAGTATTTACTACACTTCCAAATAAAGGGAGTAGCACGCCACCCTGTATAAGTATCTCCATACTAAGGGTCGAAGTAAATAACCACAGATCTTTGTACCGTATATATATATATATATATACACTGTGTGCAGAATTATTAGGCAAATGAGTATTTTGACCACATCATCCTCTTTATGCATGTTGTCTTACTCCAAGCTGTATAGGCTCGAAAGCCTACTACCAATTAAGCATATTAGGTGATGTGCATCTCTGTAATGAGAAGGGGTGTGGTCTAATGACATCAACACCCTATATCAGGTGTGCATAATTATTAGGCAACTTCCTTTCCTTTGGCAAAATGGGTCAAAAGAAGGACTTGATAGGCTCAGAAAAGTCAAAAATAGTGAGATATCTTGCAGAGGGATGCAGCACTCTTAAAATTGCAAAGCTTCTGAAGCGTGATCATCGAACAATCAAGCGTTTCATTCAAAATATTCAACAGGGTCGCAAGAAGCGTGTGGAAAAACCAAGACGCAAAATAACTGCCCATGAACTGAGAAAAGTCAAGCGTGCAGCTGCCAAGATGCCACTTGCCACCAGTTTGGCCATATTTCAGAGCTGCAACATCACTGGAGTGCCCCAAAGCACAAGGTGTGCAATACTCAGAGACATGGCCAAGGTAAGAAAGGCTGAAAGACGACCACCACTGAACAAGACACACAAGCTGAAACGTCAAGACTGGGCCAAGAAATATCTCAAGACTGATTTTTCTAAGGTTTTATGGACTGATGAAATGAAAGTGAGTCTTGATGGGCCAGATGGATGGGCCCGTGGCTGGATTGGTAAAGGGCAGAGAGCTCCAGTCCGACTCCCGCCAGCAAGGTGGAGGTGGAGTACTGGTTTGGGCTGGTATCATCAAAGATGAGCTTGTGGGGCCTTTTCGGGTTGAGGATGGAGTCAAGCTCAACTCCCAGTCCTACTGCCAGTTTCTGGAAGACACCTTGTTCAAGCAGTGGTACAGGAAGAAGCCTGCATCCTTCAAGAAAAACATGATTTTCATGCAGGACAATGCTCCATCACACGCGTCCAAGTACTCCACAGCGTGGCTGGCAAGAAAGGGTATAAAAGAAGAAAATCTAATGACATGGCCTCCTTGTTCACCTGATCTGAACCCCATTGAGAACCTGTGGTCCATCATCAAATGTGAGATTTACAAGGAGGGAAAACAGTACACCTCTCTGAACAGTGTCTGGGAGGCTGTGGTTGCTGCTGCACGCAATGTTGATGGTGAACAGATCAAAACACTGACAGAATCCATGGATGGCAGGCTTTTGAGTGTCCTTGCAAAGAAAGGTGGCTATATTGGTCACTGATTTGTTTTTGTTTTGTTTTTGAATGTCAGAAATGTATATTTGTGAATGTTGAGATGTTATATTGGTTTCACTAGTAAAAATAAATAATTGAAATGGGTATATATTTGTTTTTTGTTAAGTTGCCTAATAATTATGCACAGTAATAGTCACCTGCACACACAGATATCCCCCTAAAATAGCTATAACTAAAAACAAACTAAAAACTACTTCCAAAACTATTCAGCTTTGATATTAATGAGTTTTTTGGGTTCATTGAGAACATGGTTGTTGTTCAATAATAAAATTAATCCTCAAAAATACAACTTGCCTAATAATTCTGCACTCCCTGTATATATATATATATATATATATATATATATATATATATATATATATATATATATATATATATATATATATATATATATATATATATGATAATGTTAATGTAAATATATCTATATATATGTGTAGATATATAGGTATAGGTAAAGGTATTTACAGATATACAGTACTGTGCAAAGGTCTTAGCCACCATTAGATTTTTTGTTTTAGCAATCGTATAATGACCATATATAATTATTTCTCAGTCCCTTTATTAGAATACAACCAGAAAATACAAAATATTTTTATACAGTATTAAAAAAAATTGGCAAGTATTTAGTGTGACCTCCCCTTACACTTGAGGAATAGCAGGAGCCTGGCTCTCATAAACCTAAATGGAATGAATATCTAATGAATGTAATTGCTAATGCCTGTATTTGTACTAATATTTTATGTCAAAATGACTGCTGTGAAAAAGGTGTATTACACCAGGTTTGTGCAAGACATGCTTGAGCAATACTTACACATCTGGAGGCATATTTATCAAGTTCCGTATGGAGCTTGATGCCCCGTGTTTCCGGCATCATAACATCATAAAGACTGCTGCTCTATAACTTGTCCACCTGCTCTGAGGGAGCGGACAGAAATTAACCCAATCAAATATGATCGGGTTGACTGATACCCCCTGCTAGCGGCCTATTGGCCGCAAATCTGCAGAGGGCGGCATTGCACCAGCAGTTTACAAGATGTGCAGCGGACATTATCCGCTATATTGGATCATGTCTGCTCGCACCATAGTAAATATGGCACAATGGTATGAGTTTAATTCATTGGAAGTTGGCTAATAAAACTTCCAATCACATCATTCCATTCAAAATGCCAAATATTGCAGAATTTCAAAGACATAAAATCATACTTTTGCTTCAGCAAGACTACTCAAAGAAAAATCAGCAAACAAACTGGAAACTCAAGATGTGGTAATTCAAGCTGTTATAAAGATATTTGGAGAATCAGGAGAGATCAAGGACAAAAAAAAGGACTGGAAGGCCAAGAAAACTTTCAAAATCTGATGAGAAGTTTCTGAGAGTTTCTTCTTTGAGAGATCGGAAGAAGTCCAGCAAGGACCTGGCTCAGCATCTGGCAGCTATATCAGGATGTCATGTTGACCCTTCTACAGTCAGAAGAAGCTTGATCAGGAAAGGGCTTTGTGGAAGGGTAGCAGCCAAGAAACCACTTTTTTAGAAGGGTGAAAAGGCTAAGATTTGCTAAAGCTCACATAGATTGGAATGAAGATCAGTGGAAAAGAGTATTATGGAGCAACAAATCTAAGTTTGAACATTTTGGGTCAATCGTCAACAATATGTGAGAAGAAGAGTTGGAGAGAGATGGAAGAATAAGTGCTTGCGGCTTTCAGTAAAGCATGGTGGAGGGTCTGTCCGGGTTTGGGGCTGCATTTCTGCCAGTGGTGTTGGGGTTATTGTCCGAATTGATGGGATCTGTGGTGACATTTTATCACAGGAATATTGGAATACAGCTCACAGATTTTATAACTGGCAATTCACATAGCTGGTTTATCCAAGTAGTTCTTTTGTCTAGTGTCTGTCTAGATGGGACACTCCCAATGGCCTGTGAGTGGCATTTGTAAGGCCACTCCCTTTTGAATTGGGGTATAAAATACTGTAACACCAGAACCTCTGTCTCTTTTTCTTATCTTACTTATCCTGGAAAGATGGCTGATGGTGAACACTTTTGGAAGTGTGGCTAAGTATATTCCTATTGTTATTTTAGCATTATTGGACAAATTGGGATTTTTATAGTAAGTTGCCCTGTATCTTAAATGTGGACTGTGTTGCTGTAAAATAGATTTATATATATATACCTGTAAATATTTATCTTATTATTAACATATATTGATTCCTAAATAAACTGTTTGGCAAGTAATGGAGAGCCTCTCATACGGCTAGATTTAGAGTTTTGTCGGTAAGGACCCGCGTAGCTAACGCCGGCTTTTTTCTGGCCGCACCATAAAAATAACTCTGGTATTGAGTGTCCACATAAAGGCTGCGTTAGGCTCCAAAAAAGGAGCGTAGAGCATATTTAACGCAGCTTCAACTCACGATACCAGAGTTGCTTACGGACGCGGCCAGCCTCAAAAACGTGCTCGTGCACGATTCCCCCATAGGAAACAATGGGGCTGTTTGAGCTGAAAAAAAACCTAACACCTGCAAAAAAGCTGCGTTCAGCTCCTAACGCAGCCCCATTGTTTGCTATGCGGAAACACTTCCTACGTCTGCACCTAACACTCTAACATGTACCCCGAGTCTAAACACCCCTAACCTTACACTTATTAACCCCTAATCTGCCGCCCCCGCTATCGCTGACCCCTGCATATTATTATTAACCCCTAATCTGCCGCTCCGTAAACCGCCGCTACTTACATTATCCCTATGTACCCCTAATCTGCTGCCCTAACATCGCCGACCCCTATATTATATGTATTAACCCCTAATCTGCCCCCCACAATGTCGCCTCCACCTGCCTACACTTATTAACCCCTAATCTGCCGACCGGACCTGAGCGCTACTATAATAAAGTTATTAACCCCTAATCCGCCTCCCTAACCCTATAATAAATAGTATTAACCCCTAATCTGCCCTCCCTAACATCGCCGACACCTAACTTCAATTATTAACCCCTAATCTGCCGACTGGAGCTCACCGCTATTCTAATAAATGTATTAACCCCTAAAGCTAAGTCTAACCCTAACACTAACACCCCCCTAAGTTAAATATAATTTACATCTAACGAAATTAATTATCTCTTATTAAATAAATTATTCCTATTTAAAGCTAAATACTTACCTGTAAAATAAATCCTAATATAGCTACACTATAAATTATAATTATATTATAGCTATTTTAGGATTAATATTTATTTTACAGGTAACTTTGTAATTATTTTAACCAGGTACAATAGCTATTAAATAGTTAATAACTATTTAATAGTTACCTAGTTAAAATAATAACAAAATTACCTGTAAAATAAATCCTAACCTAAGTTACAATTAAACCTAACACTACACTATCATTAAATTAATTAAATAAAATATCTACAATTACCTACAATTAAACCTAACACTACACTATCAATACATTAATTAAATACAATATCTACAAATAACTACAATGAAATAAACTAACTAAAGTACAAAAAATAAAAAAGAACTAAGTTACAAAAAATAAAAAAATATTTACAAACATAAGGAAAATCTTACAACAATTTTAAACTAATTACACCTACTCTAAGCCCCCTAATAAAATAACAAAGCCCCCCAAAATAAAAAATGCCCTACCCTATTCTAAATTACTAAAGTTCAAAGCTCTTTTACCTTACCAGCCCTGAACAGGGCCCTTTGCGGGGCATGCCCCAAGAAGTTCAGCTATTTTGCCTGTAAAAAAAAACATACAATACCCCCCCCAACATTACAACCCACCACCCACATACCCCTAATCTAACCCAAACCCCCCTTAAATAAACCTAACACTAAGCCCCTGAAGATCATCCTACCTTGTCTTCACCATACCAGGTTCACCGATCCGTCCTGGCTCCAAAATCTTCATCCAACCCAAGCGGGGGCTGGTGATCCATCTTCCGGCGGCTGAAGAGGTCCAGAAGAGGCTCCAAAGTCTTCATCCTATCCGGGAAGAAGAGTAGATCCAGACCGGCAACCATAATCTTCCAAGCGGCATCTTCTATCTTCATCCGATGAGGACCGGCTCCATCCTGAAGACCTCCACCGCGGACCCATCTTCATCCGGCGACGTCCAACTGAAGAATGATGGTTCCTTTAAGGGACGTCATCCAAGATGGCGTCCCTCGAATTCCGATTGGCTGATAGGATTCTATCAGCCAATCGGAATTAAGGTAGGAATATTCTGGAATCAGCCAATCAGAATCAAGTTCAATCCGATTGGCTGATCCAATCAGCCAATCAGATTGAGCTTGCATTCTTTGGCTGTTCCGATCAGCCAATAGAATGCGAGCTCAATCTGATTGGCTGATTGGATCAGCCAATCGGATTGATCTTGATTCTGATTGGCTGATTCCATCAGCCAATCAGAATATTCCTACCTTAATTCCGATTGGCTGATAGAATCCTATCAGCCAATCGGAATTCGAGGGACGCCATCTTGGATGACGTGTCCCTTAAAGGAACCGTCATTCTTCAGTTGGACGTCACCGGATGAAGATGGGTCCGCGGTGGAGGTCTTCAGGATGGAGCTGGTCCTCATCGGATGAAGATAGAAGATGCCGCTTGGAAGATGATGGTTGCCGGTCCAGATCTACTCTTCTTCCCGGATAGGATGAAGACTTTGGAACCTCTTCTGGACCTCTTCAGCCGCCGGAAGATGGATCGCCAGCCCCCGCTTGGGTTGGATGAAGATTTTGGAGCCAGGACGGATCGGTGAACCTGGTATGGTGAAGACAAGGTAGGATGATCTTCAGGGGCTTAGTGTTAGGTTTATTTAAGGGGGGTTTGGGTTAGATTAGGTCTATGTGGGTGGTGGGTTGTAATGTGGGGGGGGGTATTGTATGGTTTTTTTTACAGGCAAAAGAGCTGAACTTCTTGGGGCATGCCCCGCAAAGGGCCCTGTTCAGGGCTGGTAAGGTAAAAGAGCTTTGAACTTTAGTAGTTTAGAATAGGGTAGGGCATTTTTTTATTTTGGGGGGCTTTGTTATTTTATTAGGGGGCTTAGAGTAGGTGTAATTAGTTTAAAATTGTTGTAATATTTTTCTTATGTTTGTAAATATTTTTTTATTTTTTGTAACTTAGTTCTTTTTTATTTTTTGTACTTTAGTTAGTTTATTTCATTGTAGTTATTTGTAGGTATTGTATTTAATGTATTTATTGATAGTGTAGTGTTAGGTTTAATTGTAGGTAATTGTAGGTATTTTATTTAATTAATTTATTGATAGTGTAGTGTTAGGTTTAATTGTAACTTAGGTTAGGATTCATTTTACAGGTAAATTTGTAATTATTTTAACTATTTTAGCTATTAAATAGTTCTTAACTATTTAATAGCTATTGTACCTGGTTAAAATAAATACAAAGTTACCTGTAAAATAAATATTAATCCTAAAATAGCTATAATATAATTATAATTTATGTTGTAGCTATATTAGGATTTATTTTACAGGTAAGTATTTAGCTTTAAATAGGAATAATTTATTTAATAAGAGTTAATTAATTTCGTTAGATTAAAATTATATTTAATTTAGGGGGTGTTAGTGTTAGGGTTAGACTTAGCTTTAGGGGTTAATACATTTATTAGAATAGTGGCGAGATTCGGTCGGCAGATTAGGGGTTAATAATTGAAGTTAGGTGTCGGCAATGTTAGGGAGGGCAGGTTAGGGGTTAATAAATATAATATAGGGGTCGGCGGTGTTAGGGGCAGCAGATTAGGGGTACATAGCTATAATGTAGCTGCCGGCTCTTTGCGGTCGGCAGATTAGGGGTTAATTATTGTAGGTAGCTGGCGGCGACGTTGTGGGGGGCAGATTAGGGGTTAATAAATATAATATAGGGGTCGGCGGTGTTAGGGGCAGCAGATTAGGGGTACATAAGGATAACGTAGGTGGCGGTCGGCAGATTAGGGGTTAAAAAAATTTAATCGAGTTACGGCGATGTGGGGGGACCTCGGTTTAGGGGTACATAGGTAGTTTATGGGTGTTAGTGTACTTTAGAGTACAGTAGTTAAGAGCTTTATGAACCGGCGTTAGCCCAGAAAGCTCTTAACTACTGACTTTTTTCTGCGGCTGGAGTTTTGTCGTTAGATTTCTAACGCTCACTTCAGACACGACTCTAAATACCGGAGTTAGAAAAATCCCATTGAAAAGATAGGATACGCAATTGACGTAAGGGGATCTGCGGTATGGAAAAGTCGCGGCTGAAAAGTGAGCGTTAGACCCTTTTTTGAGTGACTCCAAATACCGGAGGCAGCCTAAAACCAGCGTTAGGAGCCTCTAACACTGGTTTTCACGGCTACCGCCAAACTCCAAATCTAGGCCATAGAGTTTATGTCACAATTTATTTGTGTTGGTTTTAGTGGTTTCACCATAGATTAGAATTATATTTAGTAGAAAGTAAAGATATTTTAAATTAATAAATAACCACATTTTGGCGGCCATGAAGTTGTAGACAAATCCATATGCCATTTAGTTTTGCAGGAATCAAATGAATCTTGATTTATTTTAAATTTAACTGCAGTAAATGTAGATTTGGTGTTTTAAAGCAAAGTTTTTCTATGTAGTACTTTATTTAAAAAGCGCACATAATGGTTGGTTTCAGAAGGCCTGTTGTATAAGTCTCAAGAAAAGCATGGTTTTAAAAACCTGTATTTCTGGTCTGTATAAATTTGCATAGAGTTACTTGGGGAAAGCACATAATGGTTGGTTTCAGCAGGCCTGTTGTATAAGATATTAGTTTTTATAGATTGTTTGTAGTTTGCTAAATCTTAAATAACCCCTGTGCCTGAACACAGTGTTATCTATATGGCCCATGTGTACTTTCTGTCTCTTTGTGTTGAAAAGAGATTTAAAAAGCATGTGATAAGAGGCAGCCCTCAAAGGCTTAGAAATTAGCATATGAGCCTACCTATGTTTAGCTTAAACTTAGAATACCAAGAGAAAAAGCAAATTTGATGATAAAAGTAAATTGGGAAGTTGATTAAAATTAAAAGTCCTGTCTGAATAATAAACATTTATACTAGACTGTCCCTTTAACTCTTGTATTTTTCTTGTTTTTGAAAACTGCATACTTTTTATTGTTGAGACAGTTTTCTATCAGTTGTCCCTGCTAGACATGTGTGTGTTTTTTGTTTTTTTTTATTGGTCACCGCATGGATTTTAAACAATTAATTTGAGAGTAAAATAGTTTTGAATTTTTGTTTTCTGTAAAAAGCTAATGAATTTTAGAGACATGTGTTGTGTTGGTCCCATCTAAATGTTTTTACAAACAAAAGCTTTACAGTACTATGTAATAGTTGCCATAGTCAGGTTAAAGTTATTGACTTCTGCTCCTTTATAAATGGAAGATAATGTACATTTTATAAAGATAGTCATTTTCTTGCACAATTTTTTTATTTTTTTTACAAAGGATTCATTTCTGTGAATGTGTTACACCCAGAGCTGTAGCTTGCCCTATACATATGTTAATGTAAATTCCTTCCTGTTGGGGTGTTGGGGGAAGGTGCAAGAGGTAGATGGCAAGGTATATTGTGAGTGTGTGACACACTACTTGGATTTAAAAGCACAAACATTTTTTTAGAAACATTTTTCAGTGTTTAAACTAAAAACATCTGAAGGGTGTTTAATTTAGCCTGCATTTTCAATTTGGTCTATATTTTAGGACTAGAAATGTTTTTTTTTTTTTTGTTTTGTTTTTTAAATGCTTGATTTCTGCTCCTTATATACAAAGTTATCTCCTTTACAGAAAGTGTAAATTGCTTAATTTCTGTTTAGTCTGGTGTTTCATTGCCCTATAGATATGATAATTCCTTGCATTTGGGGCAGGTAAAATAGTCTGGCAAACTATGCTGTGAGAGACACACTATTCTAAGTCTGTTCCCCAGATTTAAAATAAAGAATAATGAGCAGTGGTTAGGAAAACTAAATTTAACTATATTACTACCTCTGCTGGAATGCTGACCTGCTTATAAACAGATCTAATTACTACCCCTTCTAGATGGCTTAACTGCTATGTCCTTTGTTGTGTAAAATTAGCATCTCAATGGTATATTGTACATCCTGTGTTCATCCCAGAAGCTAAAAACAACAAGTGTGAAAGTGTTTTAGATATACTAACACAGGTATTAATAATAAAAGAAAATGTATGATAGCGCAGGCAGTGATTTCAACAATAAGGGGATTAACGAACATTATTGGAGAACTGACAGAGCAAAATAAAGACCTTAAATTAAAGTTAGATAACACACAGACTGACAGAGATTGTATTAAGCTTTCTGCTTTAACTAACACCATACAGATCAGTAAATTACAATGTCAATTAAAATTAACAGAACACAGCAGAAACGAATACTCAAACAAAATTACTGAGTTACAAATGAAAATTAAACAAGAAGAAAAAATAATTAGTGATATTTCTGGGAACAATGCAGATAGTGATCACTTACTGCCACAAAGGAAAGAGCCAAAACAAGTAATAAAACAAGATAAAATGCAAATGGACCCCACTAAAAAAACAAGTTCTGTTCCAATTGCCCCTGTCATAATATCTGAGAATTTTAACAACCTGAAAGTTCCTACAGGTTCTTCAAATCAGACCAGGCCAATGACTGTAGTAGATAGACATTTTTAAGAAATGGTGGGGCACAATCAGCTTTAATAATTTTTTCACATTGTTTTCACAAGGGAACTGAAAAAGCCATAACATTAGGTATGAGCATGCCGGAATGGACAGAATTGCTTCAAGATGCCATGGGCCCCTATGCCAACAGGTTATTAGGATTCACCTCAAGCATATTTGATCAGGCTGGGAGAATAATTAAAACCTTTTTCAATTTTACTAGTCTAGAGAAAGAGATTAGTGAAATTACCATGAGACCTCTAGATGGGCCATTTGAAGTAGCAAAAATAGTTTTATTCTGGTGTGTGCTGCGCCAGCCACAGACCCAAATGGTCTGGGGGTCACCAGCTCACATACAGAGGGTACTTGAAGCTCTCCCCAGAAAATGTCAGGAGTTTGTAAAGCTGTATGATCCAAACTCCACAAACCTAGATATGGTGCTCACTAGAGCTGAGAAGTAGTGGAATTATCACCCATACACCATTAAGGCAATTTCTGCAGTGAAGCAGTCAATGGAGAACAATCTGAATATTCACAGGCAGGAATCAGAGAGGGGCAACAGGAGACATGTTTGGGGATATCAGAATAGTAGAGGATCAAATACA
Source organism: Bombina bombina (assembly GCF_027579735.1). Classification (NCBI taxonomy): domain Eukaryota; kingdom Metazoa; phylum Chordata; class Amphibia; order Anura; family Bombinatoridae; genus Bombina; species Bombina bombina. The sequence continues at coordinate 1,083,586,521 of NC_069504.1, forward strand.
GCAAACTGGAGAGACAGGAATTTAAATGGTGATATTAACAGAGGTGAAAATATGTATAAAAATTGGAGGCTGAGGTCAAATGAGATGAACAATAAGGCCAACTTAAGTTTTTGGGAACTCAAACAAAAAAACAGGAGAATGAGAGATCAAATTGGGGTTCTAAAGAAGCAACTGACAGAGCTGGAGGGCTCAAATTAAATAATTCATTTTTGTTTATAAGCATTTTTTTGCAGTACATTTGTATCGTGTAATTTGTACTTTAGTTTTAAGTTCAATGAATAATTTTAAGTGTTTTTCATTATTAAGTTTTAAATGCCAATATTTAGAATGTATAGTTAATTGATGCAGTCTCTTTCTAAAAAAAACAATAACAGATACCTCCATTGTGATTAGTTTTGGGAGGCCACATGCAATACCATTTAAAATGTCACCACAGGATCATGAATGTTGAAAAATACAGACAGGTTTTAATTAATCATGCTATTCCTTCTGGAAAGCGCCTAATTGGGAATGGTTTTAATTTTCAGCATGATTACGATCCCAAGCACACTGCTAATGCAGTGAAATCATATTTGTAGTGAAAAACAGCTGATAAAACACAGTCAGTCCAGACCTTAATATTATAGAGGCAGTAGGGGATCACCTGCACAGAGAAATAAATAAAAGACAACCTAAATCTAAAGAAGAACGCTGGGAAGTGCTGAAAGAAGCCTGGTATAATATACCAGAAGATTACTTCAGAAAACTTCAGGACAGTCTCCCCAAAAGAGTTCAAGATGTGCTTAGTGCCAAGAGTGGTCACACTAAAAACTGAGTTTTGCCATTTGTTCTGAAAATTGTGTTTTATTGTATTATTTTAAATATTTTTTATCTGCAGGTATGCAGATCAGTTGTAGAATTCAAGAGTTGTGTAAATTGTTAGTTATCTAATTTTAAAAAGTTAGTATAGCAGTTTAATAGTGCTAATAGTTTGAGTAAAAAAAGTTCTTCATTTTTTTACTAAATTTGTTATAATAAGTTTAAACATTTCTAGAGGCTGCTAGTGCCTTTTCTTAAAGGGACATTTTTTTGTTTCAGTTCAGTAGTACTAAGTTAATATTTAAAATAACAAGTTCTCTGTTTTTTACTAATTTATATTATTTGTAAATGGAAAAAGTTCTTGCTTTTTGTTGCATTGCTGCTAGCGGCTGCTGGTGAAGTTTAATTTGCACATAGGACTCAATGAATAAAAGCTCTCTGGGCTGGCGAGATTATTAAAGAATGCTCGCCAGTCCTTCTATTTCCCTGGTGGAATGATCTAAAGCTACTTTTTACCCTGAAAACAGGGTGTCTCGCTAAGGGGCATATACTGCATTTTCATTTGAAAAATGCACAACAGATTATGTATTTTAGACATCATACAAAACAAATATTTGAACTATTCACACAAAAAATGAGCAGGGGAAATTGCATTGTTAAGGTGCATTAAAAATCGTAACAACATTTTTCACCAAAAATCTTATTGTAACAAAAAAGTAAAATATAAATAAAAAATGCAAAGTGTAATTGTTGTTTTTTTTCATAAAATGGGCTAAACATGGGCGTTCCATGGGCGTATATGAAATTGTCTCTGTAATCCCAGCATAATTCTGTAAAGATTTTCGCACTGCAGTTCTCACTGTTTTATCTCGCCAGCTAAAAGGTGGCAAGCTTTTCTCAAAACAATACGAATACTTAAAACCCTAATAGAAAAACACATACATATGAAAATATAGGCTATACCCAGAAAGCAGCATAATGTGATTTATACTGGCCGCAGGATTCAATTTTGAAAGTGTGCCCCCTGCTCTATGCTAACTTCACTCTAAGGAGTAAAGTGTCCATTACGTTATAGCCAACTAGGTTTGATCTGGCAAGGTTTATATCATCTAGCCCTTAGTACTGAAAAAAATACTAAGGTGGTAGTTAAAAAAAAAAAAAAAGCTCTCTGTTTTATTGTTTTTTACTTAGTTTATTATATACCTTTAAGGATTTTTTTTTAGTTTTGGCAAAAATGCAGTGCACAAAAATTAGATGCATAAATAAAACAATTAGTTTAAAAATTACATAGAGACCAAACTAAAGTTAATATATAGCTTCAAAATGGCAAAAATCTGCCCTGTAGCTTAATTTTTTTTTTAGTTAAAATGAAAATTTCTTACAAAATTTATGTGACCATGAATTAAAATAAACTAAAGCTAAAATTATATTTTTCATGAAACAAAAATTGCATAAGAAACAAAAAATGCCTAACAAGACCAGTTCCGAGAAACTGATAGAAGAAACAAATGGATATAAAATCTTCTACTGCAAAGGGATTGGATAAGACTTAAGGCCAAATCATAAACTCTGTTCAGCCAAAATTGAACTCTCTGCAAGAGTTGTCCAATTTTGGGACAGTACCAGAACATATGAGGCAGGTCCGCTCTATGATTAGAATAACGTGGGCATACAGCCGTTTTAGTTGGATAAAATTTAGATAATTTAACTGGAGATAAGATTCATTACAACTAACAGAAATTGGATATTTAGCTAAAGTGATGAGACTTTGTTTAATTTTATCTCCATCTATAGTAGGTATAATAGGTAACCAGAAGTTACATAATTTGTCTACGGCTAATATGCTTTGTTTAGTAAGCATGATGTCATATATTAGAGAAATCGAGGCATCACTTGCTATAAATTTCTGAATGTAAGTCTTGACTTCGGACCACTCGACCTTAGAAGAGCGATACCATTTTTGTGCGCAGATATAATGTCGTATTTGGAAATATGCAAAACAGTTTAAACGAGGAAGAGAGAAATGTTGGAGAATAGTCTCCTACGGAAGTATCTGATAGTCTACATCCAGCATTTGTTGAATGTCTTTAAGACCTCTATCCTGCCAGCCTTGAAATATTTTTTTATCTATTCCGAGGGTAAAAAGAGGATTACCCCTAAAGGCAAAAATTTTGAGAAAGAGAAATCTATCTTCCAACATACCTGGATTAGGAATTACAGAGAAATCCATTAGACTAGGACTGAATAGCCCCATGGGGATGCAAAGGCTTAGATACCAGCGGACCATAGTGGGCCTTTTTCCCTTTCCTTTTTTTTTTTTTTTTTTGGTGTGTTTCGGTTGATATATTTGAATTTTAGTAATAGGGTAAGGGAGAAGAAAATATATATATATATATATATATATATATATATATATATATATATATATATATATATATATAAAATAGCCAAACCTATCTTTTTTTCTTGTATATACATAAACAATCCTCTGATAGAGGAAGATAGAAGGTACTCTAAGTTACAAAGTATATGTTAACATTTTTTTTTTTATTATTATTTTTTTTTTAAGTTTCAAAATGTTTATTCAAAGCAAATCAAATACATACAGTCAATATGCAAAATAATGTAAGTTACAACTTTGAATCGCTTCACAACTGAAATATTAAGGGGGGGCACAAGGGGATGGGGTGGGAAAAAAGGGGGGGATATACAAATACGTTACAACAAATACATGGATAAGCATATTATTCAAGTCATCTGGCAGTTCTTTATTGCACATTTACAATTTTGCATAGATTCGTTATTTCTGAGCCCTTTGAGAGATGTGTGTTTTAGTTTGTAGATAAGTTTCCCACATAAAAAGCATTTGGGCATATGTGTCCATGTTTTTATTTTTCATATAGTAATATTCTTCTAATGAGAGTGTACGCTGACATTCTAATTGCCACTGTGCGAGGGAGGGGACTTTATCTGTTTTCCAGTTCCTAGCTATTATAATCTTAAAGCTATTACTTAGTATGTGGAATAACTTTTTGGAAGGAGTGGAAAGTTTGCACGGGATCTTATTGAAGAGCCATATACATGGATCAGGGGGGGTAGGTACTCCTAAAATTGTGTTGGCCTCCTGAGCTATCATATTCCATGCGGGAGATATTTTACTACATTGCCACCAAACGTGGGACATGTGGCACTCGACTGATCCACATCTCCAGCACTGTGCCGATTTAAGTTTGTAGATTTTTTTTACACCTCTCCGGGGTCAAATACCATCGCTGCAGGATCTTAATATTAAGTTCGATGAATTTACAGGAGATTGATGTTTTTTTGATGTTGCTAAAAATTTGCAAGGCATCTGTATATGTGACTTCTGTACCCAATTCGGAATTCCATCTGTCTATATAATATGGAAGTGAGCCGCGTGGTTGTTGTGATAAGAGTAAGTGCGTGATGGACAGCACGTGTCTGGTCGGGGTGCTTTTCTGACAGAGGGTTTCAAAAGGTGTTAGTGATCTGGTCATGTTATTTGCCTGTGGGTGAGTTGTGATATAGGAGTAGCACTGTCTGTAGAAAAGCCAGTCTCTAAATACAAAAAATCCAGAGGAAACCAGTTCATCTATGGAGGGGGAGTGCTGTTCGTTACCCAGATGGCATATCTGCAAGGAGCGTAAGGGGGTACCTGCAAGCTTTGTTGTTAGTGGGAGCCCTGGGAGGAACTCAGTGTTATGTGTCAAGGGTGTAAGTGGGGAAAACTTAGATGATATATTGGGGTATTCCATCAATATTTTATCCCATACTTTAAAAGTTTCCAGTATGATTTGTGATGGGAGTTTTAAGAATTTGTTCCGGTCTTTTGGGGCCCAGCATAACTGGCCTAGGTGTTGAGTCTGGGACATGTCATGTTCTAGTTGGACCCATACTTTGTCGTTTAGATTAGTGTGCCAGTCTATAATTCGCTGCAAAAAGGTGGCTTGTCTATACCTATGAAAGTCTGGGACCCCCAGGCCACCCATATTAATGGTAAAGAGCATAGTTTTTTTATTGATTCTTGCTCTGTTATTAAACCAAATAAAGTCCAAGACGTTCGACTGTAATGTGTTCATGAAATTTGTTGGGAGTGGGATGGGCAGGGTCTGAAAAAGGTAAAGAAGCCTTTTTTTGTTCTTCCAGGAAGAAAGATCTGCGATTATTTTTGTTAGGAGAGGTTTGTGGTTCAGGGTAATAAGTTGATCTGGGGTTGGCGTCAGATGAATACCCAAGTATCGGAGTGAGAAAGTTTGCCATCTGAATGGGCATTTTTGCTTGATTGTATCTATTTCTGTAAGGGGGAAATTTATGTTCATCATTTCTGATTTGTTTTTATTAATCAGAAAGTTAGACACCGCTCCAAATTCATCTAAGAGTTGGAGTATATGGGATATGGTGGTGAGTGGATTTGTAATGCAGAACAGAACATCATCTGCGTATAGCATTAATTTGTGATGCAAGGTTTGGGTTTGTAAGCCTGTTATTTGGGGATGGTTACGAACTTTGTGTGCTAGGGCTTCTATTATGCAGGCAAATAAGAGTGGAGAAAGAGGGCAGCCCTGCCTAGTACTGTTAGTGATATTAAAGGGGGCTGAAAGGGAGCCGTTTACTCGGACCCTGGCTGTGGGGGTGGTGTACAAAGCAAAAACTTGATCTGTAAATTCCTGTCCCAGTCCCATTTTTAATAGTACCGCTCTCAGAAACTGCCAACCAACGCGGCCAAATGCTTTTTCCGCGTCGGTCGACAGGATCAGGAGCGGCACATTTTTGTAAGTGGCATATTCTATCAGTTGGGTGGCCCTAATCGTGTTGTCCTTCGCTTCTCTTGTTGGGACAAATCCAACTTGATCTTTTCCTATAAGCTGTGGGAGTACAGTATTTAGTCGAGTTGCGAGGATCTTAGCGTAGATTTTTAGGTCTTTGTTTAATAGGGAGATTGGCCTGTAATTTTCTACAAATTCGGGGTCTTTCCCAGGTTTTGGTATAATAGATATGAATGCTTCTAAAGTCAGAGAAGGGAAAGGGTTATCTGGCGTTATTGAATTAAAGAGGGTTAATAAGTGTGGTGAAAGAACGTCCGCATACTTTTTGTAATAATAATTGGTATAACCGTCAGAGCCTGGGGCTTTATTGGTAGGGAGGTCTGATATAGTTTTCCTGATTTCTAATAACGTAAAGGGCTGTTGAAGAGGGGATAGTTGTTCCTTTGTCAGTGCAGGGAAGTTGATATCTGATAGGAAATGTTCGATGTGGGGTGCAGAGTCATCTAAGGTGAGTAGGTGCGCATTTGGGGGTTTTGTGATTAGGTTGTACAGTTGGTCGTAATAAGAGCGGAAGGATTCCGCTATGTTGGAGGTATCATGATGTATAGTGTTGGCAGTTCTAATCTTAAGGATATATGCGCGGTTGGAGGTACGCTTCAATTTGCGGGCGAAAAGCCTACTGCACTTGTTGTCTCCTTCATAAAATGATTGCCTAAGTTTAAAAGCTAGCCTCTTACACTCTTTGTCTAGAAGATTTGTTGTTGTCTGTTTACTGTCTTGTAAGGCCTTAGCTAATTGTGTGTTGGTTGGCTTTTTTTTGAGCTGCATTTCCAGATCATTCATCTTATACAGGGAGTCCTGTAACAGGAGTCTTTGTTGTTTTTTATAATGGGATTGCATACTCATTAATTCCCCTCGTATAGTACCTTTGTGTGCTTCCCAAATAGTTTGGAATGCTGATATTGAGCCAAAATTAAAATTAAAGAATTCTTCTATGGATTTTTGTAGTTTATCATTACATTGTGGGAGGTCTAATAGTTCTTCGTTAAGTTTCCAAATGTATGTGGATGGTGAGGCTGAGGGCCAGTGTATTATGCATGATACTATGGAGTGTTCCGACCAGGACGTTGGGAGGATTGAAGATTGTGTGGCATGTGATAGTGAGGTAATGTCAGTTAGGATATACTTTAGCAAACAAATGGGATTGAGGATCCCTGAAAGAATAATGCTCTAATAGCACTCTATGCCCAGACTTATTTGGTAGGGGCAAAAAAAGAGAATTTAAAATTTAACTTTTATTGTTTATTTAAAACATGGGTAAACACACACATTTAAAATTGTAGTCTAACCTTGGTAGCTGTATCTTGAGAGCACTATTATCTATCAGTATGGCCTTGTAACCATTATTATTATCTAGTCTCTCAGTGTAAATGGTACTATTGGTCTGGGTTGCTCTATACCTTGGTAAGTATGATTTTGTTATTTGAATCACACCTTACCTGGAGAGTAAATTAATATGTTGTCTGGTCTTTAGGGTGCCAATATGGTTGAGGTGATATATGTGCTCTTCTTTAAATAATTCTGGCTGACGTCATTTATTACCAAACATTATATGATATGATTCCTTGACTATTGGACTGTAGAATGTGCCAATGGCTAATTAAAGGTATACTTCTGATTGTGATTGAATATTAATAAAGCTTATATCCAACCTAGGTTGTGGTTGCTTTATGGGATATGTGCCATTATAATTTATATTCTGAGGTAATCATACAGCTCTGCATTATGTGGTCACAACTGTCGTTATTTTGGCATGGGCTCCTGTGATTATGAATCACTCATAACATCAGCTGCTGAGCTTACTATACCCTCATTAGTGTGCACATCATTCTATATTTGTATTGCTTGAACCACTTAATCTTATGTATTTATTATTCGTCCTACATCCAGTAGTTCCAATTGTCGTATTGGCTGTATATATCGTTCTTGTATGTGATCGTGTGTTTTACATATACGTTCTGTATTTGTTATCTTAACTCTGATTTTGAGCCCCCTCGAGCATTTGCATTTAAACGTGTTTTGCGCTCATTAGATATGCGCACCATTCATTTTCTTGTTCTATGATTACTGTCGCTCTGAATCTATGGTATGTCTAATTTGATAGATGTAATTCTATCTCTTTATTTGGCAAATCTATTCTTTTTGGGTTGACTCTTAATCAATTTGAATGTTAAGATAAAATTGTAAACTGTAAATGTTATTTGAACAGTATCAATAACTGTCCTCATTATGCGCCAATTCAGTTGTATAATATCAGCCTTTCTCAACAACGATTTGGTAGGCAATAATATTGCTAAGTGATCTGTTCTAATATCCACAGAATAACCGATACTATTCTTACTCTTATAACCGTGATTCTATATTTAGTTACAACGTATCATGCACTCAATTCATACACACCTCATTCATTTTTCTTACATACTGAATTATAAAATATATACAAAGTCAAATTCAGGGAATTAGCTGTGGGGAAGAGTAAAATTTGGCGTAGTGTGCTAGCACCGATAGTGTGCTCATAAACTGTAAAGGTATGATCAATTGACAGTTATGCAGTGCTCTCTTGAAGTAATCCTGAGCACATAAGTACATATAAATAGGAGGAGTGGGGTTCCGTCTGTTCCCTTATCAGACCGGTGCCCCTTAACCACTATCTCACCGCCGGTACAGAGGTATATATATATGCATGCAAAAGTTCACAGCGTGGTTAGCTAGATAGAGCACTGTGGGATAAGAAGCAAATTTGTACCTTTGATCCTGCTGTTACCCACCGGAGATCATCCTCTGTCCGCTATTTACTGCTTACTGCCGTGTGACTTGTGTCTCCACTGGTGAATAATGCCGTGTAGCTCCCAGGGCAGCTTCCTCTCCGAGTGCGGTGTGTGTGTCGCCTCCTTGCCAAACGTCCCTGACAACGAGCAGGCTGTGCGGTCAGGTATTGCGCTCACTTCCTGCCTGTGCTCACTCCAGGCGGCCAATAGAAACAATGTGAAAGTGATTGAGGAGCACAGGTGAGAATGAGTTGCAACAAAAAGGTTTATTTGAAACGGCTTGCAATGTTACAACGCAAATGAGTGAAACAGAAAACAAACAGTGTGAGGGGAGAAAAACATGCTCCCCGGGGCTAATACATGACAAACAGAATCTACTGTTAGAAAGCAGACTACAAAAAAGACAGGTATACGCGTTTCAGCAGAATGCCTTACTCATTACCTGGTTAAAAGTAAATGTGTGTGCTCTTTAAAAAGACTAGTAGGCTGCTTCCTAATGGTTACTAGGGACCCACCCCCTTGTTGCTAGGTGTAAACAACAAACCAATTACGAAGTTCTGTAGATACACAGAAAATCACTACCAGTGTTAACATTGAAACTCCTAAAGTATTATGTGATAATCTGAAGAACAAACAAACTAACAAACTTATCATTACTGCATAAATTAAATAAAGGGGCACCAATTTATCCAAGTTATTTCAACTATCTGGGTAAGGGTGACCTAATGCAGGAAAATACAGATGAGGGTTTGTAATCTAACTATGTCATGTGTTTCATGGGTAATATGCAGTTCATCATTTTTTCACTTTGATTTAAAGTGGAACTTCTGCTTCCATACACTCTGAAACATAATACAGAAAATTATATGAGAATAGTTATTCAAGACATTATACAGATTATCATTTGAATTCTAAATTCTAAATATTTTGAATGCACAGACGGTAAACAACACTAATTAGTCCTAGATAATGTTCCTGGAAGGGAAGGTAAAATTTAGGTTATTCCAGTGTGAACAAGTATCCACTAGCAAAATAATGGTATTGCATCAATAGCAATAGTTGTCTAGATAACCTTGCTAATGGAGGTTTACCGGGAACAGGGGCCAAGAGGATGGTGAGAATACGTGGGCAGTAAGCTATAGTTCCACTTACCTAAAGGGGGGATGTGTGGGACAATGGGGTCCCTCAATTGTTATGTTTTTTAAAAAAACTCTAACCTAGCTAAGTGTACTAAACACTAGTACTTAATAATGGTTGACGGTAATACCGGCAAATAGCGGAGAGCTGTGAGGGGATATAGGAGCCAAGCATAAAGACTCAGCCTGATAAACCAATGCGCTGACGATAGCGATAAAACACAGCACAGTTTGTTATAACTAATAGAAGCGAGCTAAAGATTTAATTATAGAACGAAAGTACAAACATATAGCTCGCAGCTTCAATTAAATACAGAGATAGACAAACTATGTATATAAAGAGTGATAAACTCGACTGAAACTACTTTATACAAGCCAAACAGTAGAAACAAAAGTGTTCAAAAATACTCAAATATATATGCTTTTGGAAATATAGATAGCTGTATATATATTTTATAATTCAGTATGTAAGAAAAATGAATGAGGTGTGTATGAATTGAGTGCATGATACGCTGTAACTAAATATAGAATCACGGTTATAAGAGTAAGAACAGTATCGGTTATTCTGTGGATATTAGAACAGATCACTTAGCAATATTATTGCCTACCAAATCGTTGTTGAGAAAGGCTGATATTATACAACTGAATTGGCGCATAATGAGGACAGTTATTGATACTGTTCAAATAACATTTACAGTTTACAATTTTATCTTAACATTCAAATTGATTAAGAGTCAACCCAAAAAGAATAGATTTGCCAAATAAAGAGATAGAATTACATCTATCAAATTAGACATACCATAGATTCAGAGCGACAGTAATCATAGAACAAGAAAATGAATGGTGCGCATATCTAATGAGCGCAAAACACATTTAAATGCAAATGCTCGAGGGGGCTCAAAATCAGAGTTAAGATAACAAATACAGAACGTATATCTAAAACACACGATCACATACAAGAACGATATATACAGCCAATACGACAATTGGAACTACTGGATGTAGGACGAATAATAAATACATAAGATTAAGTGGTTCAAGCAATACAAATATAGAATGATGTGCACACTAATGAGGGTATAGTAAGCTCAGCAGCTGATGTTATGAGTGATTCATAATCACAGGAGCCCATGCCAAAATAACGACAGTTGTGACCACATAATGCAGAGCTGTATGATTACCTCAGAATATAAATTATAATGGCACATATCCCATAAAGCAACCACAACCTAGGTTGGATATAAGCTTTATTAATATTTAATCACAATCAGAAGTATACCTTTAATTAGCCATTGGCACATTCTACAGTCCAATAGTCAAGGAAGCATATCATATAATGTTTGGTAATAAATGACGTCAGCCAGAATTATTTAAAGAAGAGCACATATATCCACTCAACCATATTGGCACCCTAAAGACCAGACAACATATTAATTTACTCTCCAGGTAAGGTGTGATTCAAATAACAAAATCACACTTACCAAGGTATAGAGCAACCCAGACCAATAGTACCATTTACACTGAGAGACTAGATAATAATAATGGTTACAAGGCCATACTGATAGATAATAGTGCTCTCAAGATACAGCTACCAAGGTTAGACTACAATTTTAAATGTGTGTGTTTACCCATGTTTTAAATAAACAATAAAAGTTAAATTTTAAATTCTCTTTTTTTGCCCCTACCAAATAAGTCTGGGCATAGAGTGCTAATAGAGCATTATTCTTTCAGGGATCCTCAATCCCATTTGTTTGCTAAAGTTTGTGTAAATTAATGCTAGCACCACTTCTCACAGGAGAAACTTAATAGAGATACTGACACAAAAAGTATCCAAGGAAAATCTGAATTGGTGAGAAGTTTGCCTTAATAGTGCCCTTGTTATTTTGTGTGGGTAGTAGTCAGTTAGGATATAGTCTATGCGGGTATAGCGTGAATGTGGGTGTGAGAAGAACGTAAAATCCTCCATGTCGGGATGGTGTACTCTCCACACATCGTGTACAGCTAGGTCTCTCAATTTTTGTTTTATGGAGGCTATGGTTCTATGGGAGGTAGAGGAAGAGTGATTAGAATTGTCCATATAGGGGTCTAAGGTGACTTTAAGGTCTCCCCCTACTATTAACATACCTCTAGTGACCTCTAGTATCTTATTTGTCAGGGAGGATATGAATTTATCTTGGGCGGTATTGGGGGCGTAAGCACTGACCAAAGTAGTAACCGTGTTGTATAATTTACCCACAAGTATGATATATCTCCCTTCGGTGTGTTTATATGAGTCCTGCAACTGAAAAGGTATTCCTTTTTTTATTAAAATTCCAACTCCATTGGTTTTGGAGGTATTAGAGGAATAATATGACGGGCCAAATTTATAGAAGAAGGTTTTGGGTTCATGACCTTTTAAGAAATGGGACTCTTGTAAGAATATCAGGTCGCCTCCTTTACTTTTGATATCTCGTATGGCGATATTCCTTTTATGCGGGTTGTTTAGGCCCTTCGCATTTATTGATAAGAAAGATAATGATCTATTGTTTTTTTGTAGTTCGAGTCATTATGTGATATGTTCTATGGCGTACACTGTGATAACATTAGTAAAAGTATAAATTGGGGTATGTTCCATGTCTACTTGGATCAGGTATTTGCCCTGATGAGAATAAAGGTAAAAACAACTATGGTTTATATCCATAAGCGATATTTGTATGTAAGTCTCAGATTGAACCTTTGTGTACATGCAATAACAGGGTGGATAACTGGGGGGGGGGGGAATGGTATAAAACCATAATGGTGACTGAAATTACTCTAATTTCAGTCTGAGGTTTTACAACAGCAAGGACATAATCATTTTAGAAAAACAAAATAGCAGTGCAAACTGTTACATTAAAAATTGTAAGTTTAAACCTTCAAGAATAAGTATTAATTACCTGTATAGTTGAGACAATAATGATTAATTCATCACCATAAACAAATTGAATAATGTGAATGGACCTAAGTCAGAACAATATTAATAACCAAGAACGCATAGTAAACAGTAATAAAGCATAACAGCAACAGTCCATTAAGTGCAAAGATAAGATCTCACCACCTGTAGGCATCATGAGCGGGACCCCTTCCTATTAGTCCTTGTATGGGTTTGGAGAGGTGCTGAGGTGTTCTTTTCGTTTCTTTTTAAGTGATTGGACTTAATTCCATGACGTTTTCTGCAGGGTTGAAAGGTGTGATTGTAGAGTAGATGGGGAGACCCATCTGAGGAAGAAGGGGGTCCTGGGAGTTTCAGGGGAATTCCCAATCCTTTAGAGAGTTTGTCCAAGTCCTGAACACCTTTGTAGATGAGTGTTGTACCGTCGTAGGGGACGATTAAACTGAAGGGGAACCCCCAGCGATATTTGATGTTCCTGTCTTGTAGCACTGAGGTGATAAATCGAGCTTCTTTTCGTTTTTGAATAGTACTGGGGCATAGGTCTGGGTATACTTGTAAATCACGATCCAGGTATGATATCGTGTGAGAGGACCTTGCTTTCTGCCAAATAGCTTCTCTGTCGTTAAACCTGAGAAATTTGAGAATGACATCTCTGGGTGGAGCATTCGGAGGTGGTGGGGGTCGGAGGGATCTGTGGGCTCTTTCAATTTCCCAAGGTGGGGCTTGTTGATCGCCTATTATCTGGTGGAAAAGGTTTTGTAGGTAATCCATCAGTTCAGCAGATTTTATAGCTTCTGGGATCCCCTAATGCGGAGATTATTCCTCCACCCCCTGTTCTCTAAGTCTTCTAATTTCTCTTGAAGCGTCTCAATTTGTGCCTCATGTGTGTTAGTCTGGTTGTATAATAAACTAATTGCTTCTGAGGTTGTGTCCTGTGTTTCTTCAATATCTACTATTCTCTCGCCCATCTCTGTCATATCTTTTCGCAAAGATGTTAACTCTTTTGTGATAAGGAATTTAAGTGAGTCGAAATCTTCTTTTGAAGGAAGTTTAGCGATATCCTGCTTAAGCTGGATCAGATAATCCAGTGGAGATAAAGAGCCAGCTAAGGCGGTGGGTTCTGGGGAGTCTCTGTCCTGTGATTCAGGTGTGTTGGCTTGGAAAAAGGAGCTGACCAGTGAATTAGCTTGAAGCTGACTTTTAGGGTTTTTGTCTCCCTTATTTTTATGCTTTGACGCCATTTTATCTGTGTTTCTGCTAACCCTCAGTGTTGTGCTGTAAAATTGTTATAGGAGACACAAATCTTCTGAGACCGTGCAAATGTGGTCTTAGTAAAAGGTAATATGTTAGGTCACATATTATCTTGAGGGAGTGCATGTCGCATATTTATCTGTGCACTGATGTTACCATAGCCTCAGGAGTAATGTAAGTAATGACTTACTACTTGAATTTCTATCCGCAATGATAAGGCATAATTTTAATGTGGTTAGGCAGCTTCCAAGCTTGTCTTACCCTCCTCTCTGGGCTCTGTCACTATATCGGCAGTTTAGGAAGTCTGCTCACATGGCGATGTAACTTTTACTCCGTAGTAGCGGGTGCTCCAAGATGGCGGCAGCGCGATATACAGCGGCTGCTCAAAATCACTCCACAGCTGAATCCGCTCACTCCCGGCTAAAGCGCTATGATCTTCAGGGTCTACAAGTGTTGAGCCGCCTGTTTGTGCCTTTGAATGCTGTTTAGCACCGGGTCAAAACAGAGCTAGTCCTGCCGTTGTATCGGAGCTGTGTGGCTACGCAGCCATTTGCCTGCTCGGCCAAGCTCCGCTCCCTATATGTTAACATTTTATTGCAGTTGTTCATTTGTTTCTTTTTTTGTTTCTCCTTCTTTGATACTGTAATTATGTACTTACATAAGAGTCCTGCGTGACGCACAATGAGATGTTACGATGTTACATGTAACATTTATGTATGCATAATAAATTTCTTTGAAAAAAAAAAAAAATGCACCCTTTCACTTCTCAAAAATGTATTTAAAACAACAAATATTACCTTTCTGATTACAGTATCTTTCTGAGGGTACTATGTACACAAAAGTATTTAAAAAATGATATAAAACTGTCTTTAGGCTGTATAAGCTGTTTTATGACATGTAAATATTACCTAAATGACATAAGATATTGTTTACACTTGGTTCCATCCCCTCTCCAAACTGTCTCATTTTTCAGATGCAAATATTACAAAATCCAAACCTTTTCTAGTTCAAAGCAGCTTGGATAAAAATGTTCTACTTATCATTATAAATGCACGAATAATGATATTTACAATAATGTTAATGTACACCAATATCTTAGTCTGTGTATATATAGTTATTATTTGCAATAGCGCATGCACATGAATAATGCAAATTCGTGTTTAGTCATACGAGTCAGACTCTTAAGGGTTAAAAACTTGCCCATCACCAGTAACAGAGATCAACTCACAAACCGTAGGAAAAAAGGAGGAATTTGCCCCCAAAATGCAGTTATATGTTCTCATAGTATAGGATATGTATTTCCATACATGAAGCAATATGGGCACTTAAGGCTTAATCACCTGTCTAAATAGAATGATGCAATCAAAGAAAAGATTAGTCTGAGATTAACATGTAGATGTATTTTTTTAAATTTCATTAGTTGTTTAAATATCGACAACATAAGTGTAAAGTTTTAGTGTCTATAAAACAATGGACACTGCCATGTTGTAACTTGGGTTTCTTCCTCTGCTGTAGCCAATTAGGGACAGTTATAAATAGGTCACTAGAGGGTGCAGCCAATGGCTGTGTGGAATATAACAGTGTTATGCACTTCCATTTTTAACAGAAACTGAAAAGCTCACAATTTCAGAATTGAATTACATGAAGGGGAACAAAATAAATAATGAAAGGATATTGCAGAGTTTTACCTTATATATACAGTTTATCATTTTGTATAACTATCTCAAAGTGTTTGATATCCCTTTAATGTCTGAGTATTTCAGTCATGTACATCTAATACTTGTGCAAAATATCTCAAATGGTAAACCCCATGTAAGTAAAGGTATCATACAAATGTTCAAAGCCCAAATGAGACAAAAAATTGTGCTGCATATGTAAGCAACAACATATTTTACAAGTAAACTATATACAGTTCTTAAATTACAAACAAATTTCTTTGGCAAAGCTTATAATGTCATAGTAGTGTCAGCTGTTAGCCCCCATTTTCCGGCACCCTGTATCATGTAACAGACATCAACCAATCACAGACTGGTATACGTATACCCGGTGAGCTTGTGCACATGCTCAGAAGAATCTTGTTCCCCAGAAAGTGTGTATATAAAAAATTTAATAATTTGATAATGTAAGTAAATTGGAAAGTGTCTTAAAATGTCATGCTCTATCTGAATCGTAAAAGTTTATTTTGACTTGAGTGTCCCTTTAAATAAGAGTTGGCCTTAGGCAGATTTTGTTTTTGTAAAAGGATAAGGATTATACTCTACATCTCAATGCATGACAGAATAAAACTGCATGTAGTAGAAACAGTTTAATATTGATATCTTAAAAGTTTGAAAACACATTGGCTAAGGAAAGAAATATAAAGAACTGGCAGGTTATTTAATATCATGTACACAAATTTGTCTAAAAATTAACCTAATTGACTTAAAAACTGCTGACAAGTGACTAACGCGTGAAATGGAAATTCAGCATTACCTTGGTGGCTGAATCTTGGCATACCTCAGTCTCAATTAATGATTTAATAAAGTCTTAACAGTAAACAGAAGATGAAATAACTCATTTTAAAATGAATCAGCAAACAACTGTAGGCATGTGTGGTCTTTATGAATGGCTGATACACCGGGGTCACCCAGCGAGGGTAATTTAAAATAATTTCTGAGATTACAGCTAACTGCTAGTAATAGTATATGACATAATTGTATTTTTTAGTTTATAATAAAGAAATACGACTCTTAGTGGAATTAAACATTCTTGATTCGCAAGGCAATGTATCCATCCTTCTGCTAGAAGCCAAAGAGTTAAAGAGAAGACATTTTTATTATAATACTGAAACAGTAAATTGCACAAAAAATAAGCACAGAGCTAAATATCAATGGTTTAAGGTAATACTGGTGGTGTTATAAAAACAAAACAGAACAGAGAGGGTGCTATATCAGAGTGCAGTTAATATTGTGATAGTGATACAAAAAATAAAACATGTTACAATATTCCCAAAAGTAAGATGTCGTGCAACAACTATGCAGTCCTCTACATCTTCACAGGGAAGAAAAAGGTTGAAGGTGGCTGCACTCCTCCTCACAGGAAACTCCAGAGGGTACTAAAAAGCAGAAAACTTGGAGGGGCGCCTCATGTGCTGATCAACCAATGGAAACAGATCCAAATAATAATAATAATAATAATAATAATAATAATAGTGTAGCCAAATGGGTACTCACATTTATGGAAAGCACCCTAATGTGCTAGCAGCAGCAGACTAATAACTCAGGTTGTATCAGCTCACCCTCTCCTGGTAGCAGCAACCGACCAACTTTAGGATGCAGGATACACAGGGACACAGTGGGAGCTCCACAGCAAACAAATTAAGGTGCTATCACTTAGCTTAAGTTAAAAACCAATTTATGTTAAAAACAAGTTACTAACGGCTAGATTTGGAGTTTTGTCGGTAAAGACCCGCGTAGCTAACGCCGGCTTTTTTCTGGCCGCACCATAAAAATAACTCTGGTATTGAGAGTCCACATAAAGGCTGCGTTAGGCTCCAAAAAAGGAGCGTAGAGCATATTTAACGCAGCTTCAACTCTCGATACCAGAGTTGCTTACGGACGCGGCCAGCTTCAAAAACGTGCTCGTGCACGATTCTCCCATAGAAAACAATGGGGCTGTTTGAGCTGAAAAAAAAACCTAACACCTGCAAAAAAGCCGCGTTCAGCTCCTAACGCAGCCCCATTGTTTGCTATGCGGTAACACTTCGTACGTCTGCACCTAACACTCTAACATGTACCCTGAGTCTAAACACCCCTAACCTTACACTTATTAACCCCTAATCTGCCGCCCCCGCTATTGCTGACCCCTGCATATTATTATTAACCCCTAATCTGCCGCTCCGTAAACCGCCGCTACTTACATTATCCCTATGTACCCCTAATCTGCTGCCCTAACATCGACGACCCCTATATTATATTTATTAACCCCTAATCTGCCCCCCACAACGTCGCCTCCACCTGCCTACACTTACTAACCCCTAATCTGCCGACCGGACCTGAGCGCTACTATAATAAAGTTATTAACCCCTAATCCGCCTCACTAACCCTATAATAAATAGTATTAACCCCTAATCTGCCCTCCCTAACATCGCCGACACCTAACTTCAATTATTAACCCCTAATCTGCCGACTGGAGCTCACCGCTATTCTAATAAATGTATTAACCCCTAAAGCTAAGTCTAACCCTAACACTAACACCACCCTAAGTTAAATATAATTTACATCTAACGAAATTAATTATCTCTTATTAAATAAATTATTCCTATTTAAAGCTAAATATTTACCTGTAAAATAAATCCTAATATAGCTACAATATAAATTATATTATAGCTATTTTAGGATTAATATTTATTTGACAGGCAACTTTGTATTTATTTTAACCAGGTACAATAGCTATTAAATAGTTAATAACTATTTAATAGTTACCTAGTTAAAATAATTACAAAATTACCTGTAAAATAAATCCTAACCTAAGTTACAATTAAACCTAACACTATAATATCATTAAATTAATTAAATAAACTACCTACAATTACCTACAATTAACCTAACACTACACTATCAATAAATTAATTAAATATAATTCCTACAAATAAATACAATTAAATAAACTAGCTAAAGTACAAAAAATAAAAAAGAACTAAGTTGCAAAAAATAAAAAAATATTTACAAACATAAGAAAATTATTACAACAATTTTAAACTAATTACACCTACTCTAAGCCCCCTAATAAAATAACAAAGACCCCCAAAATAAAAAATGCCCTACCCTATTCTAAATTACTAAAGTTCAAAGCTCTTTTACCTTACCAGCCCTGAACAGGGCCCTTTGCGGGGCATGCCCCAAGAAGTTCAGCTCTTTTGCCTGTAAAAAAAAAACATACAATACCCCCCCAACATTACAACCCACCACCCACATACCCCTAATCTAACCCAAACCCCCCTTAAATAAACCTAACACTAAGCCCCTGAAGATCTTCCTACCTTATCTTCACCATACCAGGTTCACCGATCCGTCCTGAAGAGCTCCTCCGATGTCCTGATCCAAGCCCAAGCGGGGGGCTGAAGGTGTCCATGATCCGGCTGAAGTCTTCATCCAAGCGGGAGCTGAAGAGGTCCATGATCCGGATGAAGTCTTCATCCAAGCAGGAGCTGAAGAGGTCCATGATCCGGATGAAGTCTTCTATCAACGGCATCTTCAATCTTCTTTCTTCCGGATCCATCTTGCAGACCTCCGACGCGGAACATCCTCTTCTCCTGACGCCTACTAGCCGAATGACGGTTCCTTTAAGGGACGTCATCCAAGATGGCGTCCCTCGAATTCCGATTGGCTGATAGGATTCTATCAGCCAATCGGAATTAAGGTAGGAATATTCTGATTGGCTGATAGAATCAGCCAATCAGAATCAAGTTCAATCCGATTGGCTGATCCAATCAGCCAATCAGATTGAGCTCGCATTCTTTTGGCTGTTCCGATCAGCCAATAGAATGTGAGCTCAATCTGATTGGCTGATTCCATCAGCCAATCAGAATATTCCTACCTTAATTCCGATTGGCTGATAGAATCCTATCAGCCAATCGGAATTCGAGGGACGCCATCTTGGATGACGTCCCTTAAAGGAACCGTCATTCGGCTAGTAGGCGTCGGGAGAAGAGGATGTTCTGCGTCGGAGGTCTGCAAGATGGATCCGGAAGAAAGAAGATTGAAGATGCCGTTGATAGAAGACTTCATCCGGATCATGGACCTCTTCAGCTCCCGCTTGGATGAAGACTTCATCCGGATCATGGACCTCTTCAGCTCCTGCTTGGATGAAGACTTCAGCCGGATCATGGACCTCTTCAGCCCCCCGCTTGGGCTTGGATCAGGACATCGGAGGAGATCATCAGGACGGATCGGTGAACCTGGTATGGTGAAGATAAGGTAGGAAGATCTTCAGGGGCTTAGTGTTAGGTTTATTTAAGGGGGGTTTGGGTTAGATTAGGGGTATGTGGGTGGTGGGTTGTAATGTTGGGGGGGGTATTGTATGTTTTTTTTTACAGGCAAAAGAGCTGAACTTCTTGGGGCATGCCCTGCAAAGGGCCCTGTTCAGGGCTGGTGAGGTAAAAGAGCTTTGAACTTTAGTAATTTAGAATAGGGTAGGGCATTTTTTATTTTGGGGGTCTTTGTTATTTTATTAGGGGGCTTAGAGTAGGTGTAATTAGTTTAAAATTGTTGTAATAATTTTCTTATGTTTGTAAATATTTTTTTATTTTTTGTAACTTAGTTCTTTTTTATTTTTTGTACTTTAGCTAGTTTATTTAATTGTATTTATTTGTAGGAATTGTATTTAATTAATTTATTGATAGTGTAGTGTTAGGTTAATTGTAGGTAATTGTAGGTAGTTTATTTAATTAATTTAATGATAGTATAGTGTTAGGTTTAATTGTAACTTAGGTTAGGATTTATTTTACAGGTAATTTTGTAATTATTTTAACTAGGTAACTATTAAATAGTTCTTAACTATTTAATAGCTATTGTACCTGGTTAAAATAAATAGAAAGTTACCTGTAAAATAAATATTAATCCTAAAATAGCTATAATATAATTATAATTTATATTGTAGCTATATTAGGATTTATTTTACAGGTAAGTATTTAGCTTTAAATAGGAATAATTTATTTAATAAGAGATAATTAATTTCGTTAGATGTAAATTATATTTAACTTAGGGGGGTGTTAGTGTTAGGGTTAGACTTAGCTTTAGGGGTTAATACATTTATTAGAATAGCGGTGAGCTCCGGTCGGCAGATTAGGGGTTAATAAGTGTAGGTAGGTGGAGGTGACGTTGTGGGGGGCAGGTTAGGGGTTAATAAATATAATACAAGGGTCGGCGGTGTTAGGGGCAGCAGATTAGGGGTACATAAGGATAACGTAGGTGGCGGCGCTTTGCGGTCGGCAGATTAGGGGTTAATAAGTGTAGGTAGGTGGAGGCGACGTTGTGGGGGGCAGGTTAGGGGTTAATAAATATAATACAGGGGTCGGCGGTGTTAGGGGCAGCAGATTAGGGGTACATAAGGATAACGTAGGTGGCGGTCAGCAGATCAGGGGTTAAAAAAATGTAATCGAGTGGCGGCGATGTGGGGGGACCTCGGTTTAGGGGTACATAGGTAGTTTATGGGTGTTAGTGTACTTTAGAGCACAGTAGTTAAGAGCTTTATAAACCGGCGTTAGCCCAGAAAGCTCTTAACTACTGACTTTTTTCCTGCGGCTGGAGTTTTGTCGTTAGATGTCTAACGCTCACTTCAGCCACGACTCTAAATACCGGAGTTAGAAAAATCCCATTGAAAAGATAGGATACGCAATTTACGTAAGGGGATCTGCGGTATGGAAAAGTCGCGGCTGAAAAGTGAGCGTTAGACCCTTTTTTGAGTGACTCCAAATACCGGAGTTAGCCTAAAACCAGCGTTAGGAGCCTCTAACGCTGGTTTTCACGGCTAACGCCAAACTCCAAATCTAGGCCTTTGTGAGCCGAGAAACACGTTGCATGATAAGGGCATTATCACAAATTTCCCTCTTTCACTGAATGCTTATTGTTTTTAACTTGTTTTTAAAATAAATTGTTTTTTTAACTTAAACTAAGTGATAGCACCTTCATTTGTTTGCTGTGGAGCTCGCACTGTGTCCCTGTGTATCCTGCATCCTAAAGTTGGTCGGTTGCTGCTACCAGGAGAGGGTGAGCTGATACACCCTGAGTTATTAGTCTGCTGCTGCTAGTACATTAGGTGCTTTCCATAAATGTGAGTACCCATTTGGCTACACTATTATTATTATTTGGATCTGTTTCCATTGGTTGATCTGCACATGAGGCGTCCCTCCATGTTTTCTGCTTTTTAATACTGGTGGTATGACTTATTTTGTACTTAAAGGGACTTAAAACAAATATTAATCTTTCATGATTCAGAAATACCATACAATTTTAAACAATTTCCGATTTACTTCTATCATTAAATTGTCTTTGTTTTCTTGTTATTGTTTGTTGAAAAGCAGGAAGGAAAGTTCAGGAGTGTGCACGTATCTTCATTACTATATGGCAGCAGTTTTGCAACAATGTTATACATTAGCAAGAGCACTAGATGGCAGCAGCTTTATAACAATGTTATACATTACCAAGAGCACTAGATGGCAGCAGCTTTATAACAATGTTATACATTAGCAAGAGCACTAGATGGCAGCAGTTTTATAACAATGTTATACATTAGCAAGAGCACTAGATGGCAGCAGTTTTATAACAATGTTATACATTAGCAAGAGCACTAGATGGCAGCAGTTTTATAACAATGTTATACATTAGCAAGAGCACTAGATGGCAGCAGTTTTATAACAATGTTATACATTAGCAAGAGCACTAGATGGCAGCAGTTTTATAACAATGTTATACATTACCAAGAGCACTAGATGGCAGCAGCTTTATAACAATGTTATACATTAGCAAGAGCACTAGATGGCAGCAGCTTTATAACAATGTTATACATTAGCAAGAGCACTAGATGGCAGCAGTTTTATAAGAATGTTATACATTAGCAAGAGCACTAGATGGCAGCAGCTTTATAACAATGTTATACATTAGCAAGAGCACTAGATGGCAGCAGTTTTATAATAATGTTATACATTAGCAAGAGCACTAGATGGCAGCAGTTTTATAACAATTATACATTAGCAAGAGCACTAGATGGCAGCAGCTTTATAACAATGTTATACATTAGCAAGAGCACTAGATGGCAGCAGCTTTATAACAATGTTATACATTAGCAAGAGCACTAGATGGCAGCATCTTTATAACAATGTTATACATTAGCAAGAGCACTAGATGGCAGCAGCTTTATAACAATGTTATACATTAGCAAGAGCACTAGATGGCAGCACTATTTCCTGTCATGTGTTTCACACATGTGCACGCTACCTATCTAGATATCTCGTCAACAAAGAATAACAAGAGAGAAAAGTGAATTTGATAATAGATGTAAATTGGAAACTTTTGTTTAAATTGTATTCTCTATTTGAATCATGAACAAAAAAATTGGGGTGTCATGTCCCTTTAATGTTTCTTTATTTAATGGGATATAACACTGATGGGTACAAGCACATTTGCATGGTTACTGCTCACCATGCTATCGTTTTTCCTCTTGTACCTGCAACTCTCTTTTAAGCTGTTCTCTTAATCTAACACATTACAGAAACCAATTGGTAAAGCTCTGTATCTTTATACTGGGCTCTGCCATTTTGTAGCTTGCGTATTGCTGCATCTCGTGATAGAAGCAGTGAGCTTTCACAGATTAGTGTTGATACTGACTTTTTGACAGCTGTACTTTGGTTTAGCATTTACAACAGAAAGCAAATGCTTTACATATTTGCAGGTTTTTGTAAACAATTTAAAAAGTACATAACAAATATAAAAAAGCCATCTGGGATAATATATAGAGCAATGCAGCTACTGTAAAACATACAACTTCTTCTCTGTATTCTACACTTTAAAGTACCATAAACAATATTGAGATCTGTGCATATCCTAAAAGGGCTAATTAAGTAAAAATAGTTTGCATTAAAACATTTTTTAAAAATTGCTGGTAAGTATTTTGAAATAATTTTCAAAAATAAGCAAAATTACTTACATAGCCATAATGTCTGGAGCTGTCTGATCCACCCCCATTATATGTATTTAGCATCAGAAACACAGGCATTGTATTTCACAGCAGGTTATTTGCTTCTAGTCATGCTAATGACTGTTCTCTTCTGCATTCTACCAAACCAATGGTAGATATAAATACAGCAATAAAAGGAAATTTGTGGGGGGAGTTAGAGCTTTAAAATTTGGAAACTTAACATAAAGGGTTAATGGCGTATACATTTGAAGAAAGAGTAATTAAAGTACATATTATTATATTTTGTCTCTATCCTAACTAGTTTAATGTCCCTTTAAACTGATTTGCTCAATAAGGCTTGTCAAAAAGACAACAATATCACTGATCTGTGAGTGTGCACTGCTACTGTTACATGGTATAAGAAAACTTAAACTCCAAGATGGCGGCGCCCAGTGTGAAGATGCAGAACTTTCCTATCCAGCACTTGTATATGGTTAAAATAAGGGAACAACAGCATGGTATGTAGTAGCCATTCAACTGTAGTTGTACCCAGCAGTTTAATATCCCTTTAATAATGTATTTAATATTCCAACCCCCTCCTTAAATTATTTTTATTTCCCATCTTTGAAAACAATCTTGCAAATTCAGGGTGAATCGCGTCTAAGAGACGTGGATGTGCTACATAAATGAATGGGGTACATAGCATCCCCTTAGAACTAACACTGGCTACAATATACTTGATATACAATATACTTGAATGGTTCAACTGAAATGGACCCTAGTGTGAGGCCGGAAAATTTAACTCCTTCTATGATGTGATGTAAAATAAAAATAAAAATTGTATCTTAAAGGGACATAATACATATATTAAATTACTTGAAAGTGATGCAGCATAACTGTAAAAAGCTGACAGGAATATATCACCTGAGCATCTCTATGTAAAAAAGGAAGATATTTTACCTCACAATTTCCTCGGCTCACCAGAGTAAGTGCTGTGTAAAAAGTTATCTTTCAGTTACTGCCCAGCTGAAGGTAAAAAAAAACAAAAAACAAAAAAACGAAGAAATGAACTGCAGCCAATCAGCATCAACAGTGCTGAGGTCATGAACTGTTTTACTTTGATCTCATGAGATTTAATAGTAAACTTCCTTAAATTGAAAAGGGAAATAACATGAGAATGCATGAGGAACGCTCCCTGGCAAGTCCCAGAACAGGCACATTAATTGGCTGCTTAAAGGGACACTGAAACCAAATTTTTTCTTTTGCGATTCAGATAGAGCATGCAACTTTAAGCAAATTTCTAATTTACTCCTATTATCAATTTTTCTTTGTTCTCTTGCTATCTTTATTTGAAAAAGAAGGCATCTAAGCTATTTGTTTGGTTCAGACCATGGACAGCATTTGTTTATTGGTGGGTGAATTTATCCACCAATCAGCAAGAACAACCCAGGTTGTTAACCAAAAATGGGCCGGCATCTAAACTTACATTCTTGCTTTTCAAATGAAGATACCAAGAGAATGAAGAAAATTTGATAATAGGAGTAAATTAGAAAGTTGCTTAAAATTGCATGCTCTATCTGAAAAAAATTGGGTTCAGTGTCCCTAAAGTCCTTTACAACTGGGTGTAAATACTTAGGACATTTTGAGGTAAAATATATTTCTTTTTTACAAAGAGATGTTCAAGTGATATTTTCTAGTCAGCTTTTAACAGTTATATATATGGGGGCGCCCTTAGGCTAATATCCAAACATATGATATGTATCACAACATGAACTGCAGTACTTTATAGGCAATAGTGTCAACCTATCAAATGTGTAACAATGTAAATATAATAAAATAAAATACAGTATATAAAAACAGGAATGTATAAAATGTACCAAAGTCCCAAACAATGATGAGAGGTATTAGCATATTCCTCAGGAGCAAATGGTAGTTGTAGGTTGAGGCAGCTATCTGTATATGGATCAAGGTCTTGATCCAGGTTCAGCAATCTGTAAATAACAAACGGCTAGATTACAAGTTTTGCAGTAAGAGCTGCTCGGTAATAACTTGCAAGTTATTGCACCGCTCAGTTTCCTACAGCGTTGGTATTACAGGTTTATACATACCTTGCGTTATCAGGCAAGAAGTGAGCGCAAAGCAAAATTGAGCTCCATACCGCACTACAATACCAGTGCTGCTGAAAGCCAATCAGAATTAAAGGTGAACAGCCAATAGAATGCAACTCAATCCTATTGGCTGATTGGATCAGCCAATAGGATTGAAGCTCAATCCTATTGACTGATTGCATCAGCCAATAGGATTTTTTCACATTTAATTCCGATCTATCAGCCAATTGGAATTCAAGGGATGCCATCTTGGATGACGTCACTTAAAGGAACCTTCATTCTTTGTTAGACGTCAAGAGAAGAGGATGCTCCGTGCCGGATGTTTTGAAGATGGAGCTGCTCCGCAACGGATGGATGAAGATAGAAGATGCCGTCTGGATGAAGTCTTCTGCCCAGTTTGATGAAGACTTCTGCCGCTTCGTTGAGGACTTCTGCAGGCTTCGTTGAGGATGGATGTTGGGTCTTCAAAAACTGTAAGTGGATCTTCGGGGGTTAGTGTTAGGTTTTTTTAAGGGTTTATTGGGTGGGTTTTATTTTTAGATTAGGGTTTGGGCACTTGAAAAAGAGCTAAATGCCCTTTTAAGGACAATGCCCATCCAAATGCCCTTTACAGGGCAATGGGGAGCTTAGGTTTTTTAGATAGGTTTTTATTTGGGGGTTGGTTGTGTGGGTGGTGGGTTTTACTGTGGGGGTGTTTGTATTTTTTTTTTACAGGTAAAAGAGTTGATTTCTTTGGGGCAATGCCCCGCAAAAGGCCCTTTTAAGGGCTATTGGTAGTTTAGTTTAGGCTAGGGGTTTTTTTTTATTTTGGGGGGGGCTTTTTTATTTTGATGGGGCTATTAGATTAGGTGTAATTAGTTTAAATATCTGATAATTTATTTTTTTATTTTGTGTAATTTAGTGGGGGGGGTTTTGTATTTTAGGTAATTGTATTTAATTTAGTTAATTGATTTCATTGTAGTGTAAGGTTAGGTGTTAGTGTAAGACAGGTTAGGTTTTATTTTACAGGTAAAATTGTATTTATTTTAGCTAAGTAGTTAGTAAATAGTTAATAACTATTTACTAACTAGTCTACCTAGTTAAAATGAATACAAACATACCTGTAAAATAAAAATAAACCCTAAGCTAGCTACAATGTAAGTATTAGTTATATTGTAGCTAGCTTAGGGTTTATTTAACAGGTAAGTATTTAGTTTTAAATAGGAATTATTTAGGTAATGATAGTAGGTTTTATATTTAAGTTAGGGGGTGTTAGTGTTAGGGTTAGACTTAGGTTTAGGGGTTAATAAATTTAGTATAGTGGCGGCAACGTTCGGCAGATTAGGGGGTTAATAAATGTAGGTAGGTGGCGGCGATGTTAGGGATGGCAGATTATGGGTTAATAATATTTAACTAGTGTTTGCGATGCGGGAGTGCGGCGGTTTAGGGGTTAATATGTTTATTATAGTGGCAGCGATGTCCGGAGCGGCAGATTAGGGGTTAATAATTTTATTTTAGTGTTTGTGATGCGGGAGGGCCTCAGTTTAGGGGTTAATATGTAGTTTATGGGTGTTAGTGCACTTTTTAGCACTTTAGTTATGAGTTTTATGCTATAGCTTTGTAGAGTAAAACCCATAACTACTGACTTTCAGTTTATGGTATGGATCTTGTAGTTATAGGCTGTACCGCTCACTTTTTGGCCTTCCAGGCAAACTCGTAATACCGGCGCTATGGAAGTCCCATTGAAAAATGACTTTTTGAAAGCTGCTGTAATTACGTTGCGTTACAGCCAAAAAGTGTGCGGTGCAGCTAAACCTGCAAGACTCGCAATACCAGCGGTAATGAAAAAGAAGCCTTAACACTGCTTTTTCACTCATACCGCAAAATTCGTAATCTAGCCGAAAGGAAGACAGTGGCACATCTGTCTTCCTTTGTTGATTTTTACAGCTATGCTGAATCACTTTCAAGTTTTTCAACATTTGGGTATCATGTCCCTTTAATATTAATTAATCAACATTCATATATTTTTTTTTCTTTTTTTTTATTGAGAACAACAGTGTATACATACAAGTAATATACAGTACAAGCTACATATCAAGTCAACAATGCCATCTTAACATGTACCGTGAAAATCAGAGTCCTCATATTTTTCTCCCCTATATATAATGATATAGATCACTCTTGGACCTCTTGTATATGGATAATACGTGATTAGGGGTTTCATTAAACATATATAAAAATATACAAAAGAAAGAATTGCATCTTCATAAAGGCTATTGCTTTTAAGTCATATAGAAATAGAGATGCTGAGGCTACAACTGAACTAACCTGTAATTTAATTAGTTTTACCGTGTTTACACTCATATCATGGAATTTATTCACTATGGAGGTCATGAACTTATTAAATAGCAGCTATATACTATACTCAGATTCATGGTTTCATAAGATATCAATATAGCATTCATTTCAGATTTCACATAAATAAAATCTATTTAGAGGCCCTAGTTTGTCAGCTTCTTGCTAGGTGACTATGTGAACTGATCATGAGGGTGTTGCAACTGTTAAATCCTATCTGGCTAACATGTGTTGGTAAATTGGACCTATTGCTTGATAGTGTGATTCTCTAGGTTGCTCAAAGTGAATTGGGAGACCTTGATAATAGGTTGTCAGACCTCCTCCCTACATAGGAATCTGAGTTACTTTTTACATATTACTGGGCTCTATAACATTATGAATATATGGTTTTATGTTAGGCCTAGATGCTATGTATAGTAAGGAAAGCTTGTCTTCCTCCCTACGGCCCCGGCCACAAGCCGCAGAGTCTGGAAGAATTTGTCTGGGTTGTATCAGCCTCAACTCTATTACCTTAATTATCAAGGAGGAAATATCACCCACCATGAATCACGATGTGCAGCTACTAAGAAAAAGCGCGCTGAGCAAAGTATAATGAAACACAATTAGATTTCATTAGGCATAGCAAACCTCTATGTTTAAAGTGTAGTATTGATATTGCCTTTTTTGCAGCTAAAGTCATATTCATCTAGGTGAGCTGCTTGGTCCAATTAGCATGGTATAATGATATCCACGATATTAAAGTCAAAGTCCCGTAACATGTGAAGTTAAAACATATATATTAGTGAGGACGTGCGATTAAACAATAAAGAACAAACAACTACATTTAATTATCGTCCATTCTAACTGTATTTCACTCGTATTAACAAACAGCCAAGTCGTCAGAGTCCCAGGAGACTTTTTTAGCCCCAAGGCTTTGTTTGTAAGAAAGGGTAAGACCTGGTAGAAGTCTGAGGGTCTCGGAGCTTAACTTTGGGACAAGGGAACCAGCATATGGGGAGTTTTAATATACCTGTTGCAATCGCTCCTCTGAAGTGACTCGGCAGCTGCGAGTAACTATGTTCAGAAAGTAAATTCTCCGGTGAGCAGCTGCAGAGATCATAGGTATCACGAGAGGCAACAAACTTATATGGTGTCTGTTTCCCTGCTTCGGCTTCTCGGGCCCCCCCCCTGAAACCCCATCTGACCTTGGCAGGCAAAGAGTGTGTCGAGAATTGTTGTTGATCACCTGGTGCTTGTAATGGAGCTTTGATCCCGGGCATTGCTGGACCTGTCCCCTCATGGATTGCCATACTCGCGCCGCTCGACCTCTCCCGGTCCACTGTTTCATGTTGCCGGTAGCTTGGTAGAGTTTCCCTGACTTCTCTGCATTCCACTTGATTAATGATCTCTGTTAGTGGAGGAGCCCCTCTGACTCCATCCGTGTCTGTGACTGTAACTGTGCTTTTAAGTAGTGCAGGGTCCTGCGGAGCCTTCTCCATGAGACGCATACACAACTCCTCAAATCTTCGCCATTGTATATTGTCAAAGATATCCTGGCAAGCAGCGTCTTCAGTGGCGGCCATCTATGTTATCGTGTGGCGTAGGTTATGTCAGTAAATAGTATTTAAGAATGCTCTATGTTCTTTATTTTATATCCTCCAGTTTTGGTAATTATGATATACAATTCCAGATAGTGATGGTTGCTTAATCAGTCGTAGCTGAAAACCTCGGATTTACCGAGGGGGTGGCGTTGCCTAGCAAGTGCCGCCGCTCTAGGCCTTCCTCGTCTGGTTTTTTCACTGCAGCATCACAAATACAGCTCAATATAGGAAATGTCAGTCCCCACTCTGTAGTGGGATAATGCAAGTTTCAGATCTGTAGATTTGGCTGTAAGAATACTCCTAAAATCAGCGGATAATGGGAGATTCAGCTGGAGCTCAAAAAAAGTGCGACCGTTCACGGTTGCTGTTCAGACACGCCCCCCAATCAACATTCATATTTTAAGTCTTAGAGCTGATGTTGACTTTTCCCTGTATGGTAGTGCAGAAAATAACACTAAAAACATGTTGTACTCTTGGTGGGTGTTCCTGCAGCAATGTTATCTTCTGAATGTGCAGTTCATTAAAAGAATAAAATATGTTGCTTGCTTAATGCAAACAAAGAAAAATCAATTATTACATCAAAAAAAGAAAAAAAATCTATAATAGTTTTAACACACGGGTAGAAAGCAGCGTAGGTATGAAACCATTAAAGGGACGCTAAACTCTAGACTGAATAATACATTTCGGATGAATCATTCAGAACAAATATCCGTGTGCTACACTGTTCGGTATTTTGGTTAACAAATGTACATGCTATCTTGCTACAGGTGGCGCAGTGTCAGCTTTGGATACTTACCTATAGAGCGCCGGATGGATGAAGATAGAAGATGCCGTCTGGATGAAGACTTCTGCCTGGTTGGATAAAGACTTCTGCCCGGTTGGATGAAGACATCTACCGCTTCGTTAAGGACTTCTGCCGGCTTCGTTGAGAATGGATGTCGGGTCTTCAAAAACTGTAAGTGGATCTTCGGGGGTTAGTGTTAGATTTTTTTAAGGGTTTATTGGGTGGGTTTTATTTTTAGATTAGGGTTTGGGCACTTGAAAAAGAGCTATGCCCTTTGTAAGGGCAATACCCATCTAAATGCCCTTTTCAGGGCAATGGGGAGCTTAAGTTTTTTAGATAGGTTTTTATTTGGGGGGTTGGTTGTGTGGGTGGTGGGTTTTACTGTGGGGGGTGTTTGTATTTTTTTTACAGGTAAAAGAGCTGATTTCTTTGGGGCAATGCCCCGCAAAAGGCCCTTTAGGGAGCCCCTAGGAAGCTGCGCTAATCCTCTTCTTCTTCATAGACTCCAGGGCCACCCTAATAGGAACATTATTGTGGTGGACTCTGTGAAGAAGGTCATATTAGCAAGCCACCGGCCAGCGCTAAAGGAGAAAGCCCTTTAGATCAGGCACTGGGATCCGCCTATTAGCCTTGCCCTGGAGTCTATGAAGAAGCAGAGGATGAGCGCGGCTCCTCAGTTTAATTATGCATCATAAAAAGTGCGGTTTCATGATTTATTTTAGCTTCTTTGTTTTGTGACTCGAAAAAAATTTCGATTTTCCAAATACAATGTGAACAGGACTTGTCTAATCCTAATATATTCTACACAGTCATTGTTTGATCAACGCAGAAGCTCTGTCTCTAACCAACCTCAAAGAAGAATATAATATTAGACTTTTAAAATGGTAAGTCCAAGGTGCCAAAAAATATCAGTTTAAATTCTTATTAAAAATATTTACTTTGAAACTATACGTTTTGCAATAAAGAGTTTATGTGCTGATATATACAAGGCTTATATAAGCATTTGTTATGTCTCTTTAAGTGGGAGAAAAGTGACAAATTGGCCTTCAAAAGTTCCCTTGGGAGAAACTGTGTTTTTATTTTGTTTTCCTCACTAAAAAAATTGCTGAGCTAGACCAACGGAATATAGTATGATTTTATCAATAACGTATTTAAACAACATATCATCCCAAATTGTTTTTGGACTGTATTTCTATCTGATTTCTTACAAGCTGTGAAGAAAATACATTAATTATTTATGCGCAGAATATTTCCTTTAAAATTTCTGACATTACTTTTTTGACTCAAATAAACAGTTATGTCCCACTCTCCAGCTCCAGACCACAGCGGCAATAGTTCTAAGTAGGAAAAAGACTCACCCGGCAAGCTGTGAGATAATACTGTGTGCGGGGCTCCACTATGTGGTTGCGGGTCAGGTACCTTTCAAACTGGAGCATTCTTCAACTCCGTCCAGGATCGTCACTTCGCCAGCCTCTCAAGCACACGCTCCTTACATGCTCCTCAGCACGATCTGGAGAACAAACTTCAGCCCCGGGTGAGCATTCGAATGACGCTTGAAAGCAGCTCCGGCTGCCAACGTATCAGCTTCCTCTCTGGTTAGCTTCAGCCGTGGCATTGACCAATCAATCAGGGCAAACTGCAGGTCCGGATTTCTCGCCAAGGCTCAGCTGGAGGTAATGGATTCAACACAGCAAGAAATACCAGCAAGCCTCAAGGAATAGAAAGTAAAAGTTCTTTATTGGAGAATAATATTAAAACAGCATAAAAGCTTATATCCCAAGCATCAGTGGTAAAAAAAAAAGGTCCTACGCGTTTCGGCAGCCCCCTGCCTTATTCATGGACTTACAACTTAAGGTGTCAAAGCTCCTTAAATACACCTGAGTCCCCAGGTGTGAGAACCACATGATGCTGCTCTTAAAGGGATATTACCTGTTATTAAACATATTCAAGTTAAAACACACAAACAGCAGTGAATCATGGAAAAGTGACAACTAAATATAATCTTGGGTAGATAAAGAGAATAAAAAAGACCTCCACAGCTAAAACTCATAAACACCTATACATACATATGTTCATATAAACATGTGTCTAGCTTAACATATATTTATTTAAGATATTAGTGACGTGATAGTGACAACTAGGTAAAGATTTTAACTCTGAAATGTATCATTGTGTGGAATGAGCAAACCATCAGCCTGAATTGAAGGCTGACTCCATATAGAAAACACGCTTAGCACACAAATAAGTGAACATATATAAGCAAACCGTCAGCCAAAGTTGAAGGCTGACACCGTATGAAAAACAAGCTTAATGTACCAATAAGAGTGCATATATAGGTATGCATCTCACATCATATCTTACTTCAATTTTTATTAATAACAAAAACTTATAGATCATGTTATCTCTCAAACTTGATCATAAGTAAACCTTAGCTACAGAAATCACAATAGCACCAAGAGATGACATAGTATTAGTAATGCCAACCATTTCATATATGTGGCCTCAATACTGTGATTACCAATAAGTACTAAATGTACATCATCACTAACCCCGACCTAACCTCAGTTATTAGACAAGGAAATGAAGATATGGTAATATAGGGAGGCTCAAGAACAGCTATACCATCTAACAAGTAGATGGATGTACCATTGGGATTCAGAATAAGCCAAAACCAGTATAAACAAAATTGTGAACACCCAACATGGTGGCTTAATAACTGTAATTCCATGATATAAACTTAGTAAAAGGGCAACTAATATCTAAGTAGTGGGAGTAAATTGTTATGTAAACATAAGGTAAATAGTCCAAAAATGTAGACAGATGTAAGGTAATGAATACCATAACAGTTTAATATGTATTTAGATAACAATAAGAGATTCTACCGCTGGTGGGTCCAAAAGTTGATGACATCGCCATCTATATTAAATCCTTTTGGTCTTCTAGTCTGTAATTTGAAGATCCAAAAGGCCTCCTTGTATAACAGCTTGGTAGAACGATCTCCACCGCGAATACAAGGTTTAATATGGTCAATCACCTGCCACTTAAAGCTAGCAACTGCTTTGTCATGAACATTACTTTTTGAAAAGGAATTTAAGTCAAATTTATTTTGCTCTTGATGACTATACAAATCCTACCATATCTTCCATTGTGATGTGTGATTTTGCTTTTCTAAAATCTTCCATATGAAACCTACACACCAAAATAGTCATAGATTCAATAGTATCAACACATATAAATATGTAAATGAACCTACACATATATAAATGTGTGTGATTTCTACTGGATACAGCCTATACAATAGTGATGAATAGAGCTTGAATTAATTATTACCATTTATGCAAATTCACCTCTAAAATGTCTCCTGTGACTATTAGAGTGTTTTGTACATGTGTAAAATACTAGAATGTTTCCAGCTACTCTTAGAATGCTTGCAAATGTGTTCAAAATGCCATTTACATTAGAACTATTTATTTTTCCACTTTTACATTACTATGCAAAAGTTTTAGACAGGTGTAAAAATCTGTAAAGTAAGAATGCTTTCAAAAATAGGAATGTTATAGTTTATTTTTATAAAATAACAAAATGCAGAGTTAGTGAACAGAAGAAAAATCTAAATCAATATTTGCAGTGACCATCCTTTGCCTTCGAAACAGCATCAATTCTTTAAGGTACACTTGCGCAAAGTCAGGAATTTTGTAGGTATATAGTCAGGGGAATGATTAAATAATTATACAAAAAAAAATGTATACAATTAATCAATTTAATAAGTAGGTTAAAACACAATAATTAACTGAAACAGAAACAACTGTGTAGGAGGAATACAACTTAGTGAGCAACATCCAAATTCTGCTACTAAGGTGAGGTTGCTGAAGACAGTTTGATGTCAAAAGTCATACACTATGGCAAGACTGAGCACAGCAACAAGACACAAGGTTGTTATACTGCATCAGGAAAGTCTCTCCCAGGCAATAATTTGAAGGCAGTTAAGGGTTTCCAGATGTGCTTACCAAGCTCTTCTAAGTAAACAAAAAGAAATTTAGTCTGGCAGATGAAGGATACATCATACTGACTTCTCTTCACAATCCAGCAATTAGCTCAAAATTGGCAGAAACCAAACAAGTGGGACCCTGGTATACCCATCTACTGTTTGGAGAAGTCTGGTCAGAAGTAATCTTCATGGAAGATTTGTGGCCAAAAAGCCAAAAAGTTTATAGTTAAAACTATATAACTATACGCAAAACATAGGAACTGGGGTGCAGAAAAATAGCAGCAAGTGCTCTGGACAAAGTCAAAATTTTAAGTATTTGGTTGTAGCAGTAGGCAGTTTGTTTGCTAAAGGGCTGAATAGCAATGTAAGAATGAGTGTACAGGCAGCAGTGAAGCATGGTGGAGGTTCCTTGCATGTTTGGGGCATCATTTCTACTAATAGAGTTGGAGATTTGGTCAGAATTAAAAATCAATGCTGAGAAGTACAGGCAGATACTTATCAATTATGCAATACCATTGGGGATTTTTTTGGCCCCAAACATAAAGCCAAAGTCATTAAGAACTATCTTTAGTAAAAGAAGGAGTCCTGGAAGTGATGGTATGGCCCCAACAGATCCAAAGGGGTAGATTTACCAATGTCTGTCCGACATGATACGCTGTAGCGTATCATGTCCGACAGACATCGCTGAATGGCGACAACATACGCTGTCAGCATTTATCATTGCACAAGCAGTTCACTAGAACTGCTTGTGCAATGCCGCCCCCTGCAGATTTGCGGCCGCTAGCAGGGGGTGTCAATCAGCCTCAGAGGCAGCGGACAAGTTATGGAGCAGCGGTCTTTAGACCACTGCTTCATAACTGCTGGAACAAGGGCCTTTCAGCCCTAGTTAAATCGACCCCTTAATCTCAACATCATTGAGTCTGTCTGGAATTACATGAAACAGAAGCATCTGAGGCTGCCTAAATCCACAGAAGAACAGAAGTTAGTTCTTTTCCAAGATGTTTGGCATAACCTACCTGCCGAGATCCTTAAACTGTGCAAGTGTACATAGAAAAATTCATGCTGTTTTGAAGGCGGTCACACCAAATATTGATTTGATTTAAATTTGTCTTCTGGTCAGTCAATTTGCATTTTGTTAATTGATAAAAAATAAATTAACATTTTATTTTTAAAATAATTCTTACTTTACAGCATTTTTTCGCACCTTCCTAAAACTTTTGCACATTACCGTATGTCTCTTTAATGTGTTGAAATGTTTTTTGTTTTATTTGTGTAGGTAGTCAGATTTATTATTGATTTGTAAAATCCCTATTTCATAAAATAGCAGCGAATACATGATCTGGCCTTTCAGCCAAATTGATAAAGAAAAATACCATAGAATAATCTGAGATTGCCTGGACTGTGTGGAATACTATCTTAATGATTAATTAAATATTGATTTCTTTTATAAAGGTAATGAGCAGACTAAATTACTCCACATGTTTTATTGGGCATGGAAATCTCAGTTTCTGTAGTTATTTTTAAAATATCTGTTATTTTTATTATGAAAAGATATTTATTAAATTCAAGTACCTTCTAAAATCACTAATATAAAAATAATTTGATTTCTGGTATGATATCAGTGAAGGACATATTGCCCTTTTAAAGACTATCTATAAAACACTATAGAACAACATAAGGACAGTTACAGAACCTTGTATACATATTCATGACAACCTCTTGTAGAGATGAATAGGACACATCTGAATTCCACATTGCGCATCAGTCCTGGTGTATACCATGAATACAAGCAACCCAGCTGTGCTCTTTATACATACAAAGAGTCATGAAATAGCAGCCCGGTTTCTCTGAAGTTCCCATTAATAACACTGTTACTGTACCCAATAATCTTGCAACCGTGTGGATGAACCTCCTTAGCAGAGCTAAAGATAACTATCTAGCATTGTTGCAGTTTGATAGATGGGGACACAGTATGTATACAATAATATTAATAAACAAGATATGAAAATGAAAGAAATGCATATTATTAACCTCAATAGCTGAGACACAGCTAGATGAGATATGCTGTAGTGTTGAGATATTTTGAATCTCTTTGAGCCTAGTAAATTCTCACCAGACCCTTAATAAAGAATGGTTGGAAGCCAGGTTTAGAACATATCTATATTCAAAGTACTGAGAATCTTGTGTTTACTCAACTATCCCAATGAATACAAGTGTTGTTCAAAGTTTTTTGGTCTAAAAAACCCAAAACTTATGATTGAAAATGTAAAAACTATTTTCATACAGATGGTCAGTGTTACATACCTCCCAGTAAGATGATGAGTGTGTAGGTGGAGCCAGGACATGAGGGGCGTGGTTAAGAGCTTGTTGTGGGAGGGGCCATACATGTCTTGGGTAAGGTTGAATGGAGTCAGGATGTGTTTTGGAACTTTGCCCTAATGATGGAATCTCAGGGGAGGGATAGCAGGTAGCTCTACCAATCCAACATTATCTGAAACGGTTGGGAGGTGCTATTGAAATGTTTATTTAGAGTATGGTCTGTTATTGACGTTACCGGTATTTTCAAGGTTCAGATCAATGTAAAAAATATAGAAATAAAGTCCCTGTTATGGTGAAAATTCTAAGCGTGTTGCAATGTAATTATAATTTAATGATCATTCAAAATCAGTCCTAGCAGTATGTTTTAATTATTTATGCAAATGTATGCTGATCAGCATGGACTGCAGTTTTATTTTTTAAGAAAGTTTGCAACCCTATTTGTAAAATGTATCTATTAATGGCATTTCTAGCCTCCATCTATGTAAGGCTTGCTAGTTCTATTTATATTTAAAAATACTTTATTTTAATTTATTATACATGAGTTTTGATATAAATTCAGCCATTAACACTTTACTTTACATCTCCAAGAGCATTAAATCTTCCAACTTTGTTATGTGTTGCACTTGAGCACAATACATACTATAACACACAACTAATAAACAATAATGGTGCACCCTGTGCTATCTATTGAAAGCATATGACAACCTTAAGAAATACCGGCCATGCTAAAAAAATAATTTCTATTCACTTGTAATACCTGATTGTGCGCTATTCTTAGTGCAGGGTCACAATGTAGATAGCGATAGCCCACCCTGTGCTATCAATAGCGCTCCACTTGTAATCTAGGGCATAGTCAACTAGGATCTAATCATTTAAAGCAGCGATGGACAACTTCTTAGCACATGGGGTCCACAAGTCAATAGTTTTGAAGCCTTTAGGGCCACATATAAATCCATGATTATTAAACACACAAATAATAATCTAAAAATGTGCAGCGAAACAGCGATATAGTTGCAAGGTAGCCTCTATCTGCTCTTTTTCCATCTAGAGTTCCCATTTGAGATTTGGCCACCCCAAACCACTTTTGCTTTGCGGTTTCCCGGGACCACAAAAATTAGAACAAACCTTTTTAGTTTTGCTTTTTCTAGGGCCACAAAACTATTGCACACAGTTTTCATTTTGCTTTTTTCCAGAGGGCACAAATATAACAAGACAATGAAGAAAAATTGATAATAGATATAAATTAGAAAGTTGTTGAATCATGGAAACCTTTAACCTTAATATTGCCAGAAAGTGTTGTAGTTCTCTCTGGCACCCAAGGAGTTAATTTCATTAAATGTCTCTGTCACAAAAAAGGAAATATATTTTTGATAAAGTCCATATTAATACATA
Organism: Bombina bombina; assembly: GCF_027579735.1. NCBI lineage: Eukaryota > Metazoa > Chordata > Amphibia > Anura > Bombinatoridae > Bombina > Bombina bombina. Next base: position 1,083,624,391 of record NC_069504.1, read on the forward strand.
ATTTCCCTGCTGGATTATTAGTCATGTAATGCAAGCTCTGCCGTAACTGTCATTTTTAGCTTAGTGGTTATTTTGGATGCACTGTAGGCAGAGATCTGAGTTGATTTTTCATATGCTGTTCACTTCCGGTAATTACGCTGAACCTCTTCTCCAAGGATGGTTCTACAGCTTAAATTTTGGGTAATTGAAATAAGTGACATTAAAGCTATGGATTACAGTGGATAGTACTGACAGAGAGTTCTCATTTCACTTTGCTTAAAAGGATATAAAAGTGTGAAAATGCTATAATGTGTTAGAGAACTTTATTATCTTGCTAATGCTTCTGTATCACTATAAAGAGTAAAAATGTTATTAAAAATAAATTGAAAAGTAGCTAAAATTGTATGCTCATGTCCCTTTCAAAAACCTTAAAGGGATAGTAAAATCCAACTTAAACTTTCATGATTCAGATAGAGCATGTAAATTCAAACAACTTTCTATTTTACTTTTATCATTAAATTTGTTTTGTTTTCTTGTTATTCTTAGCTGAAAGCTAAACCTAGATAGGCTCATATGCTAATTTCTAAACCCTTGAAGACCGACTCTTATCTGAATGCATTTGACATATTTCACAGCTAGAGGGTGTTAGTTCATGTGTTTAATATAGATAACATTGTGCTTATGCACGTGAAGTTGTTTAAGAGTCAACACTAATTGCCTGAAATGCAAGTCTGTCAAAAGATATGAGATAAGGAGGCAGTCTGCAGAAGCTTAGATACAAGGTAATTACAGAGGTAAAAAGTATATTTCTATAACAGTGTTGGTTATGCAAAACTGGGGAATGGTAAATAAAGGGATTATCTATCTTTTTAATCAATAACATGTTTGGTGTTTACTGTCCATTTAACATTTCTATTATGCATTCAATTTATCACAATAATAATTTGTTTTCCTGTATGAAAAAAAGGTTATGTTAAAGCTGTTTAAATCTATTAGGAAGTGCATGTTTGTGCACCAACTTCTCACTGGCTGATAAGCATTTGCGAAAGGGACATGAATTAACAAATTTTTATTCTTAATCCAAATCTAGAAATACTTGTTTTACAAAAAGAAAACTGTAATACATTTTAAAACAAATCTTTTGTAGTTGGAATAACAAAAAAAAATAATGTCATTTGATTCCTGCAAATTCCCTTTTGCCTCCTTTTACCTCACTCCTCCTGCAAGAGCAAAAGACAACTATAAAATAATCTCCATTGCAATTTTATTGTTGTTGAGACCACTGAGAATTTGGCCTGCTGCAACAAACTTTGGGGTATCTATCGTTCCCTCAAACCAACAACTGATTATTCCTGTCCAATAACCTGTGTCCAATAATATATTTAACACTAGAAAACTTTGTATTAAAATAGAGGAAAGTCAGTATTTGTAGGAAAACATAAAAATATATATATATTTTATTTTATTGCAGCACTTTCAAAAAACGTAATATGTGGTAGACTTAAAGGGACATTTAACACTAAATAAATTCTAGATAGAATGATGCATTCAAAGAAAATATTTGTCTGAGAAAAACATGTAGATGTATTTTTTAAAGTTTTATTTGTTGTTTAAATATTGACAAAAGAAATGTCTATAAAACAATGGGAGTTGCTGTATTGTAACTTAGGTCACCTTCTCTGCTGTGGCCAATTAGAGACAGTTATAAATAGGTCACTTGAGTGTGCAGCCAATGGCTGTATGGAGTATAAAAGTGTTCTGCACTTCTATTTCTAACAGCAACTGAAAAGCTCACAATTTCAGAATGGAAACTTAGGAAAAGGGGACAAAAGTATTTAGTGGGACCTCCCCTTACACTTGAGCAATAGCAGGAATCTGGCTCTTGTAAACCTAAAGGAATGGAACCCTATTTCATGATAAAATGACTGCTGTTAAAAGGTCTATTACACTAGGTTTGTGCAAGACATGCATAAAACCAACATTCAATCACATCATTCCATTCGAAATGCCAAAGATCACAGAATTTGTCAGACATAAAATATAATTTTGCATCAGCAAGCTCACTCTCAAAGGAAAATCATCAAACAAACTGGATACTGAAGATGTGGTATTCAAGCTGTTATATAGAAATTTGAAGATTCAGGAGAGGGGAAAGACAAAAAAAAGACTGGAAGGCCAAGAAAACTTTCAAAATCTGATGAGACGTTTTTTAGAGTTTCTTCTTTGAGAGACCATAAGAAGTCCAGCAAGGACCTAGCTCAGCATCTGACAGCTTGATTTGGATGCCAAGTTGACCCTTCTACAGTCCGAAGAAGCTTGATCTGGAATGGTTTTTGTGGAAGGGTAGCAGCCAAGAAACCACTTTATCGGAAAGGGGAACACGGTGAAAAGGCTAAGATATGCTAAAGCTCACAAAGATTGGAATGAAGATAAGTGGAAAAGAGTATTATGGAGTTACAAATCCAAGTTTGATATATTTTGGTCCAATTGTTGACAATATGTGAGAAGAAGAGTTGGAGAGAGATAGAAGAATGAATGCTTGCAGCCTTCAGTGAAACATGGTGGAAGGTCTGCCCGGGTTTGGGGCTGCAATTCTGCCAGTGGTGTTAGTGATATTGTACAAATTGATGGGATCATGTATGCTAAAGGGTACAGACAGATTTTAATTAATCATTCTTCTGGAAAGTGCCTGATTGGGAACGTTTTTATTTTTCAACATGATAACGATCCCAAGCACACTGCTAATGCAGTGAAATCTTATTTGTAGAGAAAAACAGCTGATAAAACACTGACAGTCATGGACTGACTTCCACAGAGTTCAGACCTGAATATTATAGATGCAGTAGGGGATCACCTGGATAGAGAAAGAAATAAAAGACAACCTAAAAATAAAGAAGAACTCTGTGAAGTGTGTTTATTTATATTGTGTGTTCATTTTCCCTGTATGTTCTGTTTGTATCTTAATAAAGAGACTGAAAAATAAATATGGGTGGTCATTAAAACTTTGCTAAAACAACGCTGGAGGTGTCCTAAGACTTTTGCACAGTACTGTATATTGCAGACTTGTTTATATATATATATATATATATATATATATATATATATATATATATATATATATAAGATTTATATTTTTAAATTACCATTTTAAAGTGCTTAATGTCCCTTAAATGAACATTAAACTCTAAATACATTTCATGCACCTCCCTCTAATTATAGGTTACACCATTTTGAACCTAAATTACACTGCAGATATCTAAAGGATATCTGCACACATGTTAGCACTGGAATTTAGTTAAAGCCAACGTTTGGGAACCCATGACTAGAGGGAGGTGATGAATGACCTCAGTACTATGTTAATTAAATGTATTGAGGGTTTTTTTTCCCCTTAGGTTGCAATATTGAGGTGTTGAGAAAAGCGGGTATTTAAAATGACTTTCTTTTATTGTTTAATTATTTATTTTTTAACTCATATTCCTGTGCTGAATAAACATTTTCTGTTTTCAAGCTGAGGAAGGCTTGTCCTTGTTCACAAATGGAGCCATATGAATTCCCTATCAGCGAATGACAAAAACAATAAAAAATAAAAATAAAAATTCCATTCCCCATAAATGTCTAATGTATGCATAGTGCAAAAAATGCAGTTATTTTGCCAGATCTTCAAAATCATTACATACTACATACTTTATAGTGATTGCTTGATCTGTGCAGGAGATCATTTATATCTGCCCCTACATGGCCTTAGCAAATCAGATAAAATAAACAATACAGATTTGTTCCTAGACTGCAATACAATTTCTTTAAAATTATTTGTTTTAAAGCAGATCTATTAGATTCAGTGATTCACTTCTGATGCATTTATCAAATGACTTTAATGTCCCATTTCATAACAAAATATAGTTAAAATTAATTGTTTTTATCTTTAGGAAATATGTGGTACACAATTTTAACTAATAATATAAGTATACAAATTATTCACCAGATGATCTAATTGGTAGACATGTGCGGATTGATTTGAATTTCCGAATTACGGTAGTACCGAATCTACCGAATAAATCCGAATTAGTTCGGATTTATTCGGTAGATTCGGATGGCCATGGATTACACTAGTATTGTACAGTATATTAGGTTATATCACTCTGCTATGGGCTACACCTAATATACAGTACATAATACTAGTCTAATACACAGCACATCCCACCTAACACATACAGAAATTCAGAATTTCCGAACCGAATCGAACCGAATCCAGCTGAATTTATTTGAATCCGAATGAATCCGAAACAAATTCATTTGAATTTTTCAGAATTCGAATCGATCCAAACCGAAATTCGAAAAAATCCGAATCGATCCGAACCAAATTTTTCGACCATGCACAAGTCTACTAATTGGTTCAGTTCATAACTTTATATTAGTAGCGCACATTCCTAGTTTAAAGAATAAGGAAGAACAGAGGGGTGCCTCATGTGTGGTATCATCAGATGTATATGGATACAGTAAACAATCAAGAAAAATGGGTACTCACGTATTCCAGAAGCACACCTATGTGCTAGTAGGTGCAGGCTGTGACTAGGGTATATTATTATTAACATTCCTAGTTTATTAGTTGGAAAAACTCTATAAATAGTTTAACCATTTAAAAAAATATATTTTTTAAGCCCATTTATTTTTCTAGCATAACTCAACATATTACAACTTCAAGTAGAAAAACACAACAGTAAAGGGGACAAATGACATGGTTAAAAATAAATGACCCCAAAAATGAAGAACTTTCTTATCTCTGTCAGGAGAAAAAAATTCCGTGGAAGCTTTAACTGCATCTGAAACCCTCTGTTGGATTCTGTGCCTCATATCACAGTCACCTGAGGGTGCAAACTGTTTGGAGAAAAAATGTTGGCTGATTGTCCATTTAGACTGTTCCCACAGCGGTCTGTTTATTTTAGGTGCTCTATCTCTGCAGATGATTTGAGGCATTTAACCCTTGCAAGATATGGCAATGGTATGAATTTGATTTCTGCCTCAGAAAGCTTCCATCGTTTAGCACAGGAAAACTTTGATGCATTTAACCGTTGGTTTGCAAGAGAGATCAGAAACACTTCCTTGTGCAATATGTTTCAGCCCTCATTGGCATTCAAAGGGTTGCAATAAATATTGCTCATGGTGTACTGTCTAATTAAACAGGGCTGTGTTGGTTCCCTTGCAGTTTGAGAGCATTCTGTTTCATCTACATTTGTCATTTCTCTCATGAATACATAATAATGATCATCTGTTTGAAAAAAAGAAATCTCATCCCCAATTCTGTATTTAGCATTATATCACAAAATATTCACTCCATCCCCCCACACAAAAAAAACCCCACACAAATACAATGTCCTTGTAGTAAGATCCTAGGGAAAAAATTACAGAATTAGCAATTAGCACCATAGCTGGAATTGTAACAGTAAATCTCAGACTGTATGTGCATCTGGAAAATATTATGGTGTTTGATGTAACAGCTGTAAGCAAAATGTGTAGATGATGTGAAAGCAGAAGGTGAAACGGTCTTCAACATGGGAAGGAGAATGAGAGGAACAGGGCAGAGTAGAAAATTAATTGAAAAGAGGTATAGATATTGAAGATTATAGGGAAATACAAGAGATGTGGTAGGGGGTGAACTGAGGAAGAAAATACTGAGATGTGTAAAGGTTGAAAGTATGACATGAATGTCAGAAATGAGAGTGAATGAGAAATTGGTACAAAATAAGAAAGAAAGAAAGAATAATGTGGACAGAGGGGAAAAGATAGATTAAAATGGGAGAGAAAAGGAGTAAATATTTAAGGAGTTTAAAAAAGGAATGGTGGAAACAGAGATAAAAATGGAAAAAGAAAGAGAGGGGTTGTTAGATGAGAATGAGAGACCAGGGAATAAAAAGAAAAATGATAGAACAGGAAAGAGGCAGAGGGATAAAGGGCTGAAAAAAGGAGAGACAGAGTGAGTAAAGGAGAGAGAGAGAAAATGTTAAGGGGACAAAGATACAGAGAGAAAGTGGGAAATTAGAGGAGAGAGTTAGAGAGATCAGGGGATACAGAGACAGAAAATAAAGACAGAGAGAGAGGCAGTGGGAGACTGGCTGGGAAAAAAGAGAAAGTGATGAAAAGCAAGAGAAGTAAACCAATGATAAAAGAGACAGAGCAATGTAAATAACATGAAAGATTATGACAATGGGAATGTGAAAAATGAACACCAGGAATATAAATAAACAACAGAAGCTATAGAAATAAGGAAATGGGGAAGAAAAAGATGAAAAAGAAGGAAATAGATGTGTGAGAGGAAGCTTTGCAAAGACAGGAATAAAATACACAATTTGCAGTGGCAATGAGCTATATGGTAATACAGTAGGCAGGAAAAGTAAAGGAGAGAATGCATTAGGACAAATACTAAAATAGTACAAGAGAGGTAGAGAGTGAGAGAGAGAGTGAGAGAGAGTGAGAGACAGGAATGAAGAGAGAGAGAGGGATATTTCTATTCAGTGAAGCTACCAAATCAGGAAGCTGTGTTGATTTTATTGGAGGAGGAGAACATTCTACAGCAACTAATCCTGTCATAGTGAAGGAAAACTGTAAATGCTTCCCACAAACAGCCTGCACATTACAGCTAACCTGACTCAGATCATACAGACTCATACAACGGGGACCACTGTTGCTGAGCAGGTCCCTTTCTCAGTGTCACACCAGAGCTGGAAAGAGAGGGACATAGACTGTAGCTGGAGACAAGAAGCTGAGCTCTCTGTACCTTTGATGCAGATGGATGGAGAATGAAGTATTGCCAGATGCCCTCTCTCTTCTGTGAAGCAATAGGGAAGCAGCCCCAGAGCTGGTTCTTCTGCCCCTTGCATTGTGTATATTGAGTTGGCAGTGCCCTAGCAGAGGCGTGTCTGACCAGTGCCAGCAGGGATGTTATAGAGGACAATCCATCAGCCAGGAAAATGCCACCGCTTGCCTGAAGCATCTAGCAGTGCGCACTTACCAGTTGCTCAGCCCCAACATACCTCAACTGTTGAAGACATGGGAGAAGGGGAGAGAGATCCCAGCTATGCTGTATGACTGGGTGCCTCCTGCTCTGTAACCAACCTGTGCCGGTGGGAAATCAACTTGCTGCAACTCTGTTCAAGGTAGGAAGCTCTCCTTGTCCTTTTTTGCAAACTGTATGGCATTATCTGTATATTATAAAGGATTGTCTAACTTAAACCATTAATAGACAATTGGATTTGCACATGGAGGTGCACTGGGAGCTTTGGGTTGGCTAGCAGCCCATGTGCAGACCCTATGCCCATTGCTAGCTCCATTGCCAAACGCAGACTGATGTATAGTCATTTGTCATTTGTCCTAAAGCTGTTACAGAAGCACAACACTGTTCAATTTAATTACTTGGGGTTTCTAATAGAACCATTTGCAGCCATTTAGCGCTTCATTTTAACACCTTACCACTCAACTGGTGTGAAATACATAGCTGTTGTGCTGTAGCTGGTTGTCCATTATTTCTCAATGATCTGTGTGCTGGAGAGGTGAGCTCTCTCACTTTAGGTAATATCTAGCTATAGATGCCATTGTTAGCACAGCGATCTTGTTCTAGTGTGGCAATGAAAGGGTGTGTTTATGTTTAATTAAATAAATGTTATTTAATATCTCCCTGTACACTCATTTTATTTTAACTCTTTGGCTTCCAGAAGATTTACATCGCAGTCCTCTCTGGCTACGTTGGGGTTAAAAAAAAAAACTATACATTTTTATATTTTATTTACCCTTTGTTAAGTTTCCTTAATTCTATTTATTAAACTCCATATCCTTTATTGTCTATTAGTCTTTTCATCATTTGCTGCTTGTGGTTTAGTAAGTAAATTAATAATCTAGTAAACAAAAACCTGCCTTGAAAACAAAGATATTATATGGTAATAGCAGTCCAGATTTTCTTCCTGTGTGTACAA